>NC_069499.1:1017807336-1017923092 GCF_027579735.1 Bombina bombina | reverse complement strand
CATCTTTCAATTTATTTTAACTAGGTACAATAGCTATTAAATAGTTATTAACTATTTAATAGCTTACCTAGCTAAAATAAAGAGAAATTTACCTGTAAAATAAAAACTAACCTAAGTTACAATTACACCTAACACTACACTATACTTTAATAAATTATTCCTATTTAAAACTAAATACTTACCTGTAAAATAAAAACCTAAGATAGCAATACAATTACATAAACTAACTAAAGTACAAAAAAAAAAAAGCTAAGTTACAAAAAATAAAAAAAATAGGTTACAAACATTTAAAAAATATTACCACAATTTTAAGCTACTTACACCTCATCTAAGCCCCCTAATAAAATAACAAACCCCCCAAAATAAAAAAATGCCCTACCCTATTCTAAATTAAAAAAGTTCAAAGCTCTTTTACCTTACCAGCCCTTAAAAGGGCCATTTGTGGGGCATGCCCCAAAGAATTCAGCTCTTTTGCCTGTAAAAGAAAAATACAACCCCCCCAACATTAAAACCCACCACCCACATACCCCTAATCTAACCCAAACCCCCCTTAAAATAACCTAACACTAATCCCCTGAAGATCATCCTACCTTGAATTGTCTTCACTCAGCCAAGCAGCGATGGAACCGAAGAGGAGACCCGGAGCGGCAGAAGTTATCCTCCAAGGGGTGCTGAAGAAATCTTCCATCTGATGAAGTGATCCTCCAAGCGGCGCTGAAGAAGTCTTCCATCCGGGCGATGTCATCTTCCAAGAGGCGCTGAAGAAGTCTTCTATCCGGGCGATGTCATCTTCCAAGCGGGGTCTTCAATCTTCATCCCGCCGACGCGGAACATAATTCTTTCCCAACGGACTACCGACAAATGAAGGCTCCTTTAAGGGACGTCATCCAAGATGGCGTCCCTTCAATTCCGATTGGCTGATAGGATTCTATCAGCCAATCGGAATTAAGGTAGGAAAAATCTGATTGGCTGATTGAATCAGCCAATCAGATTCAAGTTCAATGCGATTGGCTGATCCAATCAGCCAATCAGATTGAGCTCGCATTCTATTGGCTGATCCGATCTATTGGCTGATCTGATTGGAACAGCCAATAGAATGCGAGCTCAATCTGATTGGCTGATTGGATCAGCCAATCGGATTGAACTTGAATCTGATTGGCTGATTCAATCAGCCAATCAGATTTTTCCTACCTTAATTCCGATTGGCTGATAGAATCCTATCAGCCAATTGGAATTGCAGGGACGCCATTTGGATGACGTCCCTTAAAGGAGCCTTCATTCATCGGTAGTCCGTCGGGAAAGAAGGATGTTCCGCGTCGGCGGGATGAAGATTGAAGATTGAAGACCCCGCTTGGAAGATGACATCGCCCGGATAGAAGACTTCTTCAGCGCCGCTTGGAAGATGACATCGCCCGGATGGAAGACTTCTTCAGCGCCGAATGGAGGATCACTTCATCGGATGGAAGATTTCTTCAGCGCCCCTTGGAGGATAACTTCTGCCGCTCCGGATCTCCACTACGGTTCCATCGCTGCTTGGCTGAGTGAAGACAACTCAAGGTAGGATGATCTTCAGGGGATTAGTGTTAGGTTATTTTAAGGGGGGTTTGGGTTAGATTAAGGGTATGTGGGTGGTGGGTTTTAATGTTGGGGGCGGTTGTATTTTTCTTTTACAGGCAAAAGAGCAGTGTTCTTTGGGGCATGCCCCACAAAAGGCCCTTTTAAGGGCTGGTAAGGTAAAAGAACTTTTTTAATGTAGAATAGGGTAGGGAATTTTTTTATTTTGGGGGGCTTTGTTATTTTATTAGGGGGCTTGTTGTAATATTTTTTAAATGTTTGTAACCTATTTTTTTTGTAACTTAGCTTTTTTTATTTTTTGTACTTTAGTTAGTTTATGTAATTGTATTTAATTGTAGTTATTTGTAGTTAATTTAATTTATTTAATGATAGTTTAGTGTTAGGTTTAATTGTAACTTAGGTTAGGATTTATTTTACAGGTAATTTTGTATTTCTTTTAGCTAGGTAGTTATTAAATAGTTAATAACTATTTAATAACTATTCTAACTAGCTAAAATAAATACAAAGTTACCTGTAAAATAAATATAAATCCTAAGATAGCTACAATGTAATTATTAATTATATTGTAGCTATCTTAGGGTTTATTTTACAGGTAAGTATTTAGTTTTAAATAGGAATAATTTATTAAAGTATAGTGTAGTGTTAGGTGTAATTGTAACTTAGGTTAGTTTTTATTTTACAGGTAAATTTCTCTTTATTTTAGCTAGGTAAGCTATTAAATAGTTAATAACTATTTAATAGCTATTGTACCTAGTTAAAATAAATTGAAAGTTACCTGTAAAATAAAAATAAATCCTAACATAGCTACAATATAATTATTATTTATATTGTAGCTATATTAGGGTTATTTTAAAGGTAAGTATTTAGTTTTAAATAGGATTAATTTAGTTCATAATATAAATATTATTTAGATTTATTTAATTAATATTTAAGTTAGGGGGTGTTAGGGTTAGTGTTAGACTTAGGTTTAGGGGTTAATAATTTTATTACAGTGGCGGAGGTGTAGTGGGGGGCAGGATATGGGTTAATAAATGTATTATAGGTGGCGACGGTATAGGGGGGGCAGGATAGGGGTTAATAAATTTAATATAGGTTGCGGCAGGGTCCGGGAGCGGCGGTTTAGGGGTTAATACATATATTATAGTTGTGGAGGGGTCCTGGAGCGGCGGTTTAGGGGTTAAACGATTTATTTAGTTGCGGCGAGGTGCGGGATCAGCAGGATAGGGGTTAATAACTTTATTATAGAGGGCGACGGTATAGGGGGGCAGGATAGGGGTTACTAGGTATAATATAGGTTACGGCGGTGTCCGGGAGAGGCGGTTTAGGGGTTAATACATTTATAAGAGTTGCGGCGGGGTCTAGGAGCGGCGGTTTAGGGGTTACTAACTTTATTTAGTTGCGGGGGGCTCCGGGGGCGCCGATATAGGGGGTAGAACAGTGTAGTTAGTGTGGGTGCTTAGTGACAGGCTAGCAAGAAAGCTGTAAAAAATCAGAAGAGCAGCGAGATCGGATGAGTGATAACTCTCACAATCCACTGCTCATCGCCCCGTACTTGGTGCGTGGCTTTTTGACAGCTTTTTTGATAACTTAGGCGAATTTTTGCAGGTCTGCGGCGGCGATGTGAGGCGAGCTTAGGTGGGCGTATTGGGCCGGCAAAGGCAGGTAAAGTAGATGCGTTGATAACTACCCCCCTTGGACTTCCTTTATATATATAAGCATACTCTAACAGCACAATGATGACATATTGTAACAAATATCTTCTGTTTTGCTTTGTGATAAATATGTGTTGTGTCCTAAAACAGATTACTGTACATTGCACAAATTGATCGATTTGCCACATGGCTTAGGTTCGATTTGTCACCAGTTGTTATTCCAAGTGTTGTGTGTGTGTATTATTTTTAAAACATGGATCAATACTTATATTTATATATGCCATAGAATCATATGTGAAGAATTGGCTGTCTAATATAGTAAGAAATCAAAACATATGTGAAAGACATTAATTTTCTTTAAAATCACCTTGATTAAACTCATAAATTTATGGTATAATTTTTTTTTTAAGATTAAGATCTCCAAGCTTCTTAGTCCTATACCTTTGGTGCTTCAGAACTTGGGCTAGCATAGTTTCTTTTTTAGTATAAATTTAGACAACAATCATCAAGTGATACACACATGAGAACTCCTTAAAATGTTCCATGTACTCAGTTTTTAAGAATATTTTAAAATACAGGACACTAAAATAGTAATATTACTCATCGATAATTAAACATCTAATTTCATTTGTATACTCCATCAAAATGATGTAATTCCTAACTTTGGATCAGTATCTCTTTAATGCAACATTGTTGTGTGTCCTTGGGCAACAGTAACATATGTTAGAATATCAGATTTTAAACGTGTACACAACATGTTATGTTTTACAGGGATTGATGTAACATGTGAGATGGAGGAGGAAGTGGCTCCCTTGAAGTCTCATGGCATTGTCAAATATATTTAACATGTATCGAACATGTATTATTGTTTAAAAATCATTTCTCTTGAAGGAAAAGAAAGTCTACAGCTTTGATACTATAAAATGTATTATTACCATTATTTTTCCCAATACACTACCTGCCCCCTTTCTATATTATGCAGCATGAACATATGTTTGTATTATTCTTAAATTATGAATGAGTTGTCATTAATGACATCATGATGTCACCTGCATATTCCATGCAAAACCACAAATAATCAGCTTCTGATTGTCCAGACAGTCATTTGCTATTCATCTGAGTGCCTAGATGCAGACCATATCCTTATGTCAACATTGTTTATAAATTGTAAACCACTTCCTAAGCATACATAAAACATAATCATGTTTAAAATCCTTGTTTTAATTTCATGATGTATGAGATGTAAATATATTATTAAATATATTTATTGTGTAGACTGTCCATTTCAACCCAACAAACATTAATCTTTCACAAAATTAAGCATGCATGATGAATGTGTCTATTAATATTAGGATGACATACATTTAATCCTAAAGTAAAAGAGAGATTCACAACCATTAATCTGAAATTTGAATCAGATAGAGAAGATTATAATATTAATCGATAATATGAATGGTAGTATCTACTGTGTATATATTCGAAGAGTAATTGATTGATAGCATCAAGCTTAAAATGGAGACCTTTAAAGATTACAAAGGCAATCACCAAAATATATATGTAAATACAGTGTTTACCTGGTTTAAAAACGCTAGGTGGAGTGGGCCATTTCTATTTCATTAATATTACACACTCCCATATTATTCAATTGTTGAATATTCTGAAATCAATCTACGGGCATGTGTCCTCAAAGAACTCTATTAAATTTCAATCTCAAATGCATACATGCATACCAAAAGATTTCTACAAAATATAAATTATATTATCAATTCATAAATATTAGCACATAATGTTGCCTATTGATCAAATATTATTTGTAATCTATTTATGAAATGTTACATTAAAAATAACAGTGAACATTCTGAGTTTAAAGGATCTATAAAATTGTATAAGTATTATATTTGATTCCAATCATTCAATAACTTAAAACCATAGTCATTATTGTGACTTTGTATCAATATTTTATGAGAACAAGAATCCAGAACTTTAACTAATTGTAGTAAATTGGCAAAAGGTACTCCAGGAACACCATAGTAGTTGAACCATAAAAACAGTCTTTTATTGCAAAAGTTAAATTACACCACAGGAAGGTAGTGACTCGACTTACGGCGTTTCCGGCAAGACTGCCGTAATCATAGACCTTTACACTTAATGTAGAATCTTTATTTCTTTCAAGATAATAATATTTATTGATATCATATCTGTCTATTTTTTATATATTTCAGATGGACCTTCCCACTTCTGGCATCAGCCTCTGCCCCTCCCCAGTTAGAAGCCCCTCCCCAGCCACAACCACTCCCGGCCCTTCCCATTCCTCCTGTCTTGTCCCTCCCAAAGAAATGCCCCTTTGCCCCCACACGCCGCTCTCCCCGTATTGCCCGCCATACAGCTCACCCCACCCTGACCATGCCCCCAACTCACAGGCCCTGACTCCACAGCTGTACAGGCTATCCTAGAGCGGCAGCCCAATACCCATCCCTCCCCCCTCCCCTTCCCACTCCAGACTTTACCCCAGTCCCCACCTTCATTGTTTTGGGTGTCAGATTGTCCTTCTTAGCCACAGATGTAAGTATCATTACAAATCCACATTATAACATACTTTCTTAAAGGGACATTATAGTGATATACTTTAGAACATAAATTTATATTTAAATCATAAAAGTTTAGAAAAACCTTTTCTTTATTTGATTAATCTAAATGTTTCCGATCTTCAGTTTTGGGAAATCAACATCCACATTTTCGAATGATAGAAATGATATTGCTTAGATATTGTATATCTATTTCTATATATATGACAATATTTTGTATTTGTTATCACTGCCGTTTTCACAGTGTGTCATAAACCAAAGAAATATATTTTTCAAGATTGATAGAGGTTTTTGTGTTAAGATCTTAAAGGGACAGTATACTATAAATAGTTTTTCCCTTAATGTGTTTACAATTATTTTTTGTACAGCTGCAGAGTATAAAATGTATGCGATTTGCTTGTTAAGGCTTCTTTCGTGTATATGAATTTGCTGATTTTGTGTTTTGAAGCCACAACCTAATAAAATGGTTTTCAACTTGTATATGAATTGCTGATTTTGTATTTTGAAGCCACAACCTAATAAAATGGTTTCAACTTGTAGGTATTATCAGATCTCATTAATTTCTCCCATTTAGAAAATATACATGCTTCTTTATCTCATATCACTCCATATACCAATCACCAATACTTGGATAGAACAATTGAAAATTAACTTTTTCTTACCTTATTTCTTCTATAACCCACTGGGAGTGTAATTTCTTCTGCTTGCCTGTGTTTACACAGCTTGGCCTCGAGTCCAAAATATTTAAGGATAGGTGTGGATACCACAGGCTAAATAAACTATTTCAGATACCAATGTAAGGACAATGGAAATCACTTATAAACAATTTAATACCATCCAGCAGGTAAAGTGGATCATTGTGAAACAATTAAAGGGGAGAACATTTTTGAGCTAAAACTGTCCCTTTAATGGTTTATCTATGAAGAACATATTTAATGTGTAAATATTATATATAGAAATTTAATTATAATAATGATTTGTCTTTTTATTATTACAATGTCTCTTGATCTCTTTCTATTATGTGCTTGAATGAACAATAATTTTATACTTTATTTTTGTTTAGGGTTGTGACTCAGCATGGTTAACGCTAGAGGCTCTAGCATGTATAGAGCAGACCATGCTGAGGAACAGTCTGTTGCTGGGAAGGATGCACGACACGAAGCATACCCAACTGCGGGTGCAGTGCTTGACTCTAGAGCACGTTCTGCATCTAGAGTCAATGCATAATCCGCAGCTGGTAATGCACAGGACGATGAGGGTGATGCTGATGCCCAATAAGTGGAGGATCCGGAGATTACTCCGAGGGGCGCAGATACGAATCTTACATCCACATGTTACTTTGTTTTGTTTTATTGTTGCCATTTGGCCTTTTTTTTTTGTTGTGCCTGTTTCACTCTTTCACCTTGTCAAATGGCTCCAATGGGGCTGTGTTGGCCCTTGTCAACTCCCTCCAAGGACTGTGATATACTATGGCACCCTTGTCAGATAGCTCCAATGGGGCTGTGTTGGCCCTTGTCAACTCCCTCCAAGTACTGTGATGCACTCTTTCACCTTGTCAGATGGCTCCAATGGGGCTGTGTTGGCCCTTGTCAACTCCCTCCAAAGACTGTGGTACACTATGGCACCTTGTCAGATGGCTCCAATGGGAGACTGTGTTGGCCCTTGTCAACTCCCTCCAAGGACTGTGATACACTATGGCACCTTGTCAGATGGCTCCAAGGGGGCTGCGTTGGGCCCTTGTCAACTCCCTCACAAGGACTGTGATGCACTCTTTCACCTTGTCAGATGGCTCCAAGGGGGCTGTGTTGGCCCTGTCAACTCCCTCCAAGGACTGTGATACACTATGGCACCTTGTCAGATTGCTCCAATGGGGCTGTGTTGGCCCTTGTCAACTCCCTCCATGGACTATGATACACTATGGCACCTTGTCAGATTGCTCCAATGGGGCTGTGTTGGCCCTTGCCAACTCCCTCCAAGGACTGTGATAGACTATGGCACCTTGTCAGATGGCTCCAATGGGGCTGTGTTGGCCCTTGTCAACTCCTCCAAGGACGGTGATGCACTCTTTCACCTTGTCAGATGGCTCCAATGGGGCTGATTTATCAATATGAGTTTTTGTAACGTTATCTTATTTCTTTATGTTTTCTGACATAATAATAATAAAATAAATGTCATTAATATATTATTTATCCTCTTTATTCATGTCATTTATTAAAATCTATATTTGATGTGGTTAATCCTTAAAGGGACATGAAGCCAAAAAATGGGTCTTTCATGATTCAGATATATAATACAATTGTCAATAAATTTAATATTTACATCTCATTTAATTTGCTTCATTTTCTTGATATACTTTTGCAGAAAGGTTTATCTTTGCAAGATCATAATTAGCAGAGAACTGATGTTCTAGATGTAGATGGTTGGCTGTATATAAATATATATATATATGTATGTATAAATATATATATATTATATAATATATATTGTCTGTTTTTGGCACATTCATGTGTTCATTTATAAACTATTCGTGAATTGATGCACCTTTAACCAATTATCCCAGGATTATTAAAATTAGATAATCGATTATTATGAATTTGATGGAAATAGTATTCTCTCTGTGAATCCTGAACTTAATTGTTTGTATTTCATGTCCCTTTAAGTGATGCTGACCACAATTCTTAAGGAATGGATATTCATTTCTAATGTATTTTTGTCCTTTTTACATCAACATAGACACATAAAAAAAATTTTAAAAGACTTTTTTTTTAATTTTGACAGCACACTGTATTCCAATTTCACTTATATCTTATTGTAGTAGTCTAACAAAAGCAATCACTGTGTGTAATGCGCATATTTTAGCTGATTAATATTTTTCTCTTATTATTGTTTCTGTTTAATGATCCAACAATATATTGCTATAGGTAGGCTGACCATATTTCAAATTGAAATAAGTGACACATTTGATAAATACATGTGTCATTATTCTTATTCCAAATAAATCTTTAAACATATCTGAAAATATCCTGACATATGTATTTATCATGTGTCCCTTTTTAAAGCGTAAAGATGGAACACCATAGCTATAGGTTAACATATAATGTATAACAAATCCCTATTTTCATAATGTATCTCGTAGCATTATTTATGATTTAAAGGGACATGAAACACAATCTATTTTCTCATTTATGTCTAACATACGATTTTTAAATAATTTTCTTTCCATAAATTCAAAATTTTGCTTCAGTCTCTTTGTATCATTTTTTTAAGGAGCAGCAGGGCACTACTGGTTTCTAAATGAACACATAGGTGAACAATGACAATCGGTATATATATGTAGCCACCAATCAGCAGTTAGAACATCGTATTTTTCTGCTCTTGAGATTACCTGTAAACACATTTCATCAAAAGATTAAAATTAAATTTGAAAATGAAGTTCAAAATTGCATATGTTGTACATAATCGTGTAACATAAAATGCTTGCTAAATAGTTAATAATCCTCCGATTCTAATGAAATATATCCTTATTACCAACAATGGATTCTATTACATATATCACAGTATTACATTATCTAGTGTGACATTCATAGATAACAATATAGCACATACTAGTTTTTAAAATATAAATACATTTCTTATTGACATGCAAAGATGTAAAATTAGTCCTTGGATTGGATGCCGTTTTCATGTGATCTCGGATGCATCTTTGATTGGCTGACGTTGTTACGCGATCTCGGATGTGCCATGTTGCTTAAGACGTCACATGCCATGCTGTAAAATGAGTCCATTGTATTGGCTGACGTTTCTACGCGATCTCGGATGCGCCTTTATTGGCTAACGTTTTTTACGCAATCTCGGATGTGCCATGTTGCTTAAGACGTCACATGCCAAGGTGTTAAATCCGTCTGATTGGATTACCTAGTCCCGCAATACTTGATTTTCCACGTAACCCACGTTTGTGAATGAGAAGACAAGTTTAAAACCTTTGACGAGTATGGATTGAGGTCAATCATGTACATTGTTGAACCATAGCTGATAAAGAACACAAAAAATCTCTTGTTGGCTGTCTCGTTGAAAGAAACGAATGAAAGGCAATATGTTGTTCCAGCATAATATATTTTGAGGCAAGTGCAAATCCATGAATATACTCCATCTTGTTCAATATGTTTGTCAATAATATTTTCCTTTTTATAAATAATTACTATGTTGTGCTTGAACTTTTCTACATATCTAATTCCTAAAGATGCGCTATTGTATTTGAATCAAGTAATCAATATTCATTGACCTTTATCATATGCTAAATATATGAGATGCCTACTTATTCTAGATGTTATGTCCTGGTCTTTTTTCTTAAAGGGACATTATACACTCATTTTTTCGTAGCATATATGTTTCTGTAGATGATCTATCTATATAGGCCATAATGTTTTTAAAATTTATAGTTTTGCTTATTTTTTAAATACCATTGCTGTGATTTTATGACTTCTAACCAAGCCCCAAAGTTTGATGTGAATACCATCAGCTACCTTCTCCAGGCTTGCTCCTGTTAGTGTAAAGGGTCTTTTTCATATGCCAAATAAGGGGGTGTGTATTATTTCCCACTTGCAAATGGCTTTCCAGCTAACTTTTCAAACATAGCTAAACTGAGAGTTTCTAAGTCTTTAAACGTTTTATCCTGTATTTTTATATCAGTTCTGTGCATCTTGTTCTTTATAGTAGTGTCTATTACATGCAGTTCTATGAAAATGAGTGTATACTGTCCCTTTAATGTAAATGCTCAGTATTGTGTCATGTATGACTTCCACATTGTTAATCTCCAATATATTACTGACTGTGAGCATATATTTCTAATGTAACTCTTAAAAGGACCATGAAACCATATTCCTTTTAAATGAAATGTCTTTCTTAAATAATTCAAACACTATAATGTATCTTTAAGAAAATAGACTTTTATTTAACACGTCTAGATATATATAGCATACAGTCTTAGTATCCTATTCAAATATTTTCTGGTTTGAACAAGTACGTGTAGATATACCAACAATCACTAAGGATTAGTATATGTTAGCATATGTTCTTGTTTAAAGGGACAGTCAAGTCAAGCAAAACAGTAATGATTTAAATCTCAAAAAATTAAATGTTTTTAAAATATATCTCAAACGTTTATCATCAATTTATCTTAGTTCTCTTGGTATTCTTATTTGATAGCTAAACCGAGGAAGTTCATCTGCTCATTTCTTAGACCTTGAAGAGTGCATCTAATCTAAATGCATTTTGACAACAAGAGGGGCATTATTTTTTGTATTTCATATAGAAAACATTGAGCTCATGCAGTATAACTATACTGCATGAGCTCAATGTTTTCTATATGAAACACAAAAAATAATGCATTTCAGCCAATCACTGATTAATCAAGGGTAACTACCCTTGATTAATCAGTGATTGGCTGAAATGCCGGTCTGTCAAAAGAACAGAGTACGATTTTTTTTGTAAGTCTTGTTTTTCCAAACTTGATAATGCGTAGTAAAGTGTTTTCTTTGTAACCAACAATAATTAATGTTATGACTGTCCCTTTAAGCTGTGTTGTTGGCATCAAAACAATGATATGCCATCATGTATAATTGTAATGGTAGTTTTGTTTGAGATTAGGGAAACAGTTTGGACATCACATCACAGAAACCAATCAATGTAATCAACAAGGATAGGTATGTGACGATGTGGTCTCCACACACTTGTAAAACACACTCTGCAAACAATCTGCCTCCATGGACCCGGTCCCATAGAAGCAGATTATATACAGAGTGTGCTTCAAAAGTGTAAGAAGACCACATCATCACATACCTATTCATTACACATTAAATAACTAAATATATAAATATATATATATATATAAAAAAAATTACTTCCTCTTCCTTCCCCTCTTCCCATGAGACTGAGGCTCTGGGGGGGCAACTGCCCCCTCTGATGAGTTCTCATCGGAGATGTTTGGGGAAGAGGGGAAGCAGGAGTACTGGGATCACCTGGCTGAGGAGGAGATTGAGGATGAGATGGAGGAGGGCCAGGAGCAGATGGCCCAGGATCAGATGGCCCAGCAGCAGATGGCCCAGCAGCAGATGGTGCGTTATGCGCCTCCCGGAGGACCTGCAATATATCTTTCAGAGTAAGCAAGATCTCTCTTTGGTCTAGTCGAATCTCATCAATTGCTTCTATCAGATGGATTCTGATTTCCATGTGTGCCCTCCAGGAGGCACGCATCTCTTCCATAAAATCTCTTAATATCTACAGATCTGCTGCTATCTCCTCCCTGAGGGCTGCTGGTGCACAGCGGGCTGCTGGTGCAGGAGGGGCTGCTGGTGCAGAAGGGGCTGCTGCAGGGATCTCTTCTGCAGTGGGGGCTTCTTCAGAGGATGAGGATAGAGGGATGTCTTCCATGTCTCCCCGAGGTGGCGAATCATCTCCACCACTTTAATACCTTGGTGAAGGAGGAGGACTGTGGGTGCTGTGCTGCCTCCCCCCCAGGCTCAGACTCTGTATATTGTAAAAAGAAAGAAATCGAGATATTAGCACAGTTCCAAATAAAGATGTAAATGCTTTTGCTTACAATAGAATTACAAAGGCAGCCTCATTAATACACTTTCAAATACAACAATCAATACAATTTCCGCATTTTCCAAACCGTGTTTCTGATATCTATATGGTCAATCTGAATGTGTTTTTGCGTTTGTTTTCAGTCTGATTAAATGCACACCTAACCTGTAGCCTAGATACCAATGTGATGGCTTTTTTTGTGAAATGCAACTTTCGCAAGGTAATTGTGAATGCATTTATGTAATAATGTCTAAAAAAGCGTAATTGCGTTAATGATATCCTTAAATACATTCTTTATTTTTGATGTAAAGAGATTTTTATATGAGCTTACCGGAAGATGAGATTGGCAGGTTCCCGGTATCGACTCCCTCCAATACCGACCCTCGGAGATTGCTGGGACGCAACATTTCCTCCCATCGGGAATATTCTACAATCATTTCAGGACCGCCACCGGTCCCTGTTAGATATTGGTTCTCCCTTCGAGAACTTTCTTTTGAGTTCCATTTTGCAGTCCCGTTAGCAATGCTGTATGGACTTGACATCCCTGTTCTGGACCCCCACTGCATTAACGGCATCCCTGATCTCCAGCCATAGCTTCCTCTTCTCCCTAGGGGTGGCCTTCTGAGCCTACAGCCTCCTAGCCCTCTCCATAATAAGCCTCTATGAGGGCCTCCTTCTCATCAATAGTATATCTGGACTCCCTAGTCAGCTTGGCTTTCCCTGTGATGTGAGCCTCTGTTTCCTGGACTGTGAAGCTATACACTGGCCGCCACTGGGCCCAGCCACTTGTTCATCTTGAACAAAGTGGCCAGGTCCACCCACCACTTCCTCCCCCCCTTCCTGTCCTGTTCCTCTTCCTCTAACTCTCCCCCTCTCCCTCCCCCTCTCCTGCCTGACCTCCTAACTAACCTCCTCTACAATCTCTTCTTTGACCTCCTGCCTAATCAGCTCTAATAGCTGCGGGCTAATCTGCCCCCTATCCCCCCTCCTGACATACTCAAACAAAAAGTGAATATGCCCAAATGAAAGGGGGTCAAAATAAATAGCAAAGTGTGAAAGTGATATAAATAAAAGAAGGTAAGGGGTATTAAACAGACAAAAATGTAGAAAAAGACTAAAATTAGGATATGTAAACAAAATCTAACTATAGAATGGGTATGGGCTTACAGGGAATAGGGTTATGGGCTTAAAGGGAATGGGGTATGGGCTTACAGGGTATGGTGTATGGGCTTAAAGGGAATAGGGTATGGGATTACAGGGAATGGGAATATGGAGTGTAGTATGAGAGGGGATGGGGTATGGAGAATATGTAGTGTTATTGATAAGTGTATGTATGTATTGAATGTGTTTGCGTGTAAATGTGTTAAGTATTCAGAAAATCCACTTGCACACTCACCCAAACAAACTCTCGCTCACTACCACTCTCTCACTATCTCATACTACCACTAACTCACTATCTCACACTACCACTAACTCCCTCTCTTTCACTACCACTAACTAACTCCCTCTCTCACACTACCACTAACTCCCTCTCTCACACTACCACTAACCAACTCACTCTCTCACACTACCACTAACTAACTCACTATCTCACACTACCACTAACTAACTCAGTCACTAAATCTCACAATACCAATAACTCTCTACTATCCAAAAATCCTCCAGCAACACAGTCAAAGAAGCCATGCTTGTAGCGTGCTTATATACCCTATGTAAATGTTTAATGATGTATCGGTTTGCAAAGTAAAGTATATTCAGGTGTGCTTTGTTTGTAATTAGTATGTGTGCAATGTGTATTAGTTGTGTGAATTTGCGCATGCTCATATTGATTTAGTATTTGTGGAATGTGTATAATGCGATGATGTAATAGTGATCGTTTTGCATAACATTGTTCAAAAGTATTATCTGTAAATGTAAATAAATATTTGTGATGGTGTCGTATTTGTGAAGTGTTGTAAATGTTTATTTGTACTAATGTTCCGTAATCTTGAATGCAAATGTTTTTGTTTGTGTATGAGTGTTCAATTCTTTTTTTCATGTTGTTTTGTTCCGCGTTGCAAGATCGTAAGGTATTTCTGTATTCCTCGTTTAGTGTAAATGTTGTTTATTCTTTTTCTTTTCCGATTGTGAATGTGTAATGCGTATGTGCTATGTTGCGTGATTGTTGTTAGTACATTTGAGCTGTGTTTTTGTTGTGCATTATGTGATATACGTAATATGACAGAGCAGTGCGTATTTCTCGCGAGATAGAGTGTTAGCAGAAAAATATGTGCTTCTTTGATTTATCATTGATCTCTATGGGAGAATGTTTAATGCTGGCATGATTATGCTTATTAAATAAACGTGGTAGTCGTGTTTCCGCAATGCATTACGAGGTTGTTTTGGGACTCGTAATACCTACGTTACGAAAGGTGCGCAATGAAAATAAAGTACACGTAACTAACGCACCCCTCCTAACGCACAACTCGTAATCTAGCCGAATGTTATTTATGGTTATTTATAAAGCTGTTACTTATAGGTTGTTAAAAAGTTATATATATTTAATAAAGGTGCTGCAGCACATTTGTATCAAAGTGACGAGTCTGGTGTCTTTATTATATGGAAGGTAAGGGTTGTGATTGGGAAGTTATAGAAGTTAAATAGGGCCGGAACTTGACGACTTAGAAGGTCAGACAAATGGTTGTAAAAGCTTATTAGGGTCCCCTTTGTTCAGAAAAAGTAGACATACATAACTCTGCATTGTTTCTGGAAATCAGAAGACTGATAATTGCAGCTGTGCACCACACTTATGAAATTACTGTCAGTAAAGGGGTTAGTCAGGCTTTTATTGTTTTGTTTTTTTTAATTCTTTTTATTGCAGGAAACAAGATTAAACATAAGACAATATATCAATCCAGACCTCTGGAAGTTAGATACAGTTTTACATACAGTTGGTTGAGATTGTGCATAAAACATTCAAGAAAGTCTATTATAATATAGGGGGAGATGGGATTTTATCCCATAATTGTCCATCATTCTATTGAAGGTAATATAAAGTCTTTAAGGTCTAGTCTCGTGTGAATTTTCTGTTTCCAAATTTTTTTTAACATTAACAAAATAATCACAAGAAAAGGGAAGGCGGGGAGGGAGAGGGGAAAAGAAGGTTTTTTTTAACAATTATTAGTTATTAATGGGCCCTATTGAAGGGATTCTTCTTTGTTAAAAAAGCATTTCCTCAGAAAGAGCTCAATCTGGACCTTGATTCTCCTCTAAGCCAGTCATAGACCTAGATTTGGAGTTTGGCGTTAGCCGTTGAAAACCAGCGTTAGAGGCTCCTAACGCTGGTTTTAGGGCTACCGCCGGTATTTGGAGTCACTCAAAATAGGGTCTAACGCTCACTTTTCAGCCCGCGACTTTTCCATACCCGCAGATCCCCTTACGTCAATTGCGTATCCTATCTTTTCAATGGGATCTTTCTAACTCCGGTATTTAGAGTCGTTTCTGAAGTGAGCGTTAGACATCTAACGACAAAACTCCCAGCCGCAGGAAAAAAGGTCAGTAGTTAAGAGCTTTCTGGGCTAACGCCGGTTTCTAAAGCTCTTAACTACTGTACTCTAAAGTACACTAACACCCATAAACTACCTATATACCCCTAAACCGAGGTCCCCCCACATCGCCGACACTCGAATACATTTTTTTAACCCCTAATCTGCCGACCGCCACCTACGTTATCCTTATGTACCCCTAATCTGCTCCCCCTAACACCGCCGACCCCTGTATTATATTTATTAACCCCTAATCTGCCCCCTCAACGTCGCCTCCATCTGCCTACACTTATTAACCCCTAATCTGCCGACCGCAAAGCGCCGCCACCTACGTTATCCTTATGTATACCCCTAATCTGCTGCCCCTAACACCGCCGACCCCTATATTATATTTATTAACCCCTAATCTGCCCCCCACAACGTCGCCTCCACCTGCCTACACTTATTGACCCCTAATCTGCCGAGCGGGCCTGAGCCGACTACTATAATAAAGTTATTAACCCCTAATCCGCCTCACTAACCCTATAATAAATAGTATTAACCCCTAATCTGCCCTCCCTAACATCGCCGACACCTAACTTCAATTATTAACCCCTAATCTGCCGACCGGTAGCTCACCGCTATTCTAATAAATGGATTAACCCCTAAAGCTAAGTCTAACCCTAACACTAACACCCCCCTAAATTAAATATAATTTTTAATCTAACGAAATTAATTAACTCTTATTAAATAAATTATTCCTATTTAAAGCTAAATACTTACCTGTAAAAAAAAAACCCTAATATAGCTACAATATAAATTATAATTACATTGTAGCTATTTTAGGATTAATATTTATTTTAAAGGCAACTTTGTAATTATTTTAACCAGGTACAATAGCTATTAAATAGTTAAGAACTATTTAATAGTTACCTAGTTAAAATAATTACAAAATTACCTGTAAAATAAATCCTAACCTAAGTTACAATTAAACCTAACACTATACTATCATTAAATTAATTAAATAAACTACCTACAATTACCTACAATTAAACCTAACACTACACTATCAATACATTAATTAAATACAATATCTACAAATAACTACAATGAAATAAACTAACTAAAGTACAAAAAATAAAAAAGAACTAAGTTACAAAAAATAAAAAAATATCTACAAACATAAGAAAAATATTACAACAATTTTTAAACTAATTACACCTACTCTAAGCCCCTAATAAAACAACAAAGCCCCTCCAAAATAAAAAATGCCCTACTCTATTCTAAATTACTAAAGTTGAAAGCTCTTTTACATTACCAGCCCTGAACAGGGCCCTTTGCGGGGCATGCCCCAAGAAGTTCAGCTCTTTTGCCTGTAAAAAAAAAACATACAATACCCCCCCCGCAACATTACAACCCACCACCCACATACCCCTAATCTAACCCAAGCCCCCCTGAAATAAACCTAACACTAAGCCCCTGAAGATCATCCTACCTTGTCTACACCTCACCAGGTATCACTGATCCGTCCTGGCTCCAAAATCTTCATCCAACCCAAGCGGGGGTTGGCGATCCATCATCCGGTGGCTGAAGAGGGTCCAGAAGAGGCTCCAAAGTCTTCATCCTATCCGGGAAGAAGAGGCGATCCGGACCGGCAACCATCTTGATCCAAGCGGCATCTTCTATCTTCATCCGATGACGACCGGCTCCATACTGAAGACCTCCACCGCGGACCCATCTTCTTCCGGCGACGTCCAACTGAAGAATGACGGTTCCTTTAAGGGACGTAATCCAAGATGGCGTCCCTCGAATTCCGATTGGCTGATAGGATTCTATCAGCCAATTGAAATTAAGGTAGGAATATTCTGATTGGCTGATGGAATCAGCCAATCAGAATCAAGTTCAATCCGATTGGCTGATCCAATCAGCCAATCAGATTGAGCTCGCATCTATTGGCTGTTCCGATCAGTAGTTTATTTAATTAATTTAATGATAGTATAGTGTTAGGTTTAATTGTAACTTAGGTTAGGATTTATTTTACAGGTAATTTTGTAATTATTTTAACTAGGTAACTATTAAATAGTTCTTAACTATTTAATAGCTATTGTACCTGGTTAAAATAATTACAAAGTTGCCTGTAAAATAAATATTAATCCTAAAATAGCTACAATGTAATTATAATTTATATTGTAGCTATATTAGGGTTTATTTTACAGGTAAGTATTTAGCTTTAAATAGGATAATTTATTTAATAAGAGTTAATTAATTTCGTTAGATTAAAATTATATTTAATTTAGGGGGGTGTTAGTGTTAGGGTTAGACTTAGCTTTAGGGGTTAATCCATTTATTAGAATAGCGGTGAGCTCCCGGTCGGCAGATTAGGGGTTAATAATTGAAGTTAGGTGTCGGCGATGTTAGGGAGGGCAGATTAGGGGTTAATACTATTTATTATAGGGTTAGTGAGGCGGATTAGGGGTTAATAACTTTATTATAGTAGCGCTCAGGTCCGCTCGGCAGATTAGGGGTTATTAGTGTAGGCAGGTGGAGGCGACGTTGTGGGGGGCAGATTAGGGGTTAATAAATATAATATAGGGGTCGGCGATGTTAGGGAAGCAGATTAGGGGTACATAGGGATAATGTAAGTTGCGGCGGTTTACGGAGCGACAGATTAGGGGGTTAATAATAATATGCAGGGGTCAGCGATAGCGGGGGCGGCAGATTAGGGGTTAATAAGTGTAAGGTTAGGGGTGTTTAGACTCGGGGTACATGTTAGAGTGTTAAGTGCAGACGTAGGAAGGGTTACCGCATAGCAAACAATGGGGCTGCGTTAGGAGCTGAACGCGGCTTTTTTGCAGGTGTAGGTTTTTTTTCAGCTCAAACAGCCCCATTGTTTCCTATGGGGGAATCGTGCACGAGCACGTTTTTGAGGCTGGCCGCTTGTGTAAGCAACTCTGGTATCGAGAGTTGAAGCTGCGTTAAAAATGCTCTACGCTCCTTTTTTGGAGCCTAACGCAGCCATTATGTGGACTCTCAATACCAGAGTTATTTTTATGGTGCGGCCAGAAAAAAGCCGGCGTTAGTTTTTTCGGGTCCTTACCGACAAAACTCCAAATCTAGCCGATAGTTCGCCATCTTCCCCCAAATCCATCTGGAGCATAGCTTCTAAATGAGCAAAGGGTTGTAAAATCTGTCTCCGTAAGGCTGAGTTAAATGTAACAGTAAGAGGCTGCCATTTTTGTAAGAAGGGTCGTAGTCTATGGGTTGTGTCTAGTCTTACATCATATTGTTCTACAAAGAGTTGTCTCATTAACATGCGTTTAAACTGGGCTATAGCCGGAGGTTGCCTAGATATCCATTTATTGAGGATACAATGTCTAGCTAATATTGTACACAGTGTGAGCAATCTGTGATATAATTTTGTGTGGGTGTCATCCCACTTAAAAAGATAAATCTCAGCTGTGGTCAATGCTGACTCAATGTCAAATGTAATTTTATCCAGTATTGTTAGTGTCCCCAAAACCGTCTGATGATCAGGCACGTATAGAAATAGTGTTGGAATGATGGGGATACACTGCTACACTTGACACACTGGTCAGGAAATTGGTTGTTCCATTTTGATAATCTGTGTGGTGTAATGTAGTCTTTATGTAACAGTCTAATTTGTGCCTCTCTATGAGAGATTGCGAGTGTTGCCTGCTTTGTACGATCTAAGCTGTCCTTTTATATCCTGTATTGTCAACTCTGTAGGGATGTCAATGTTTTGTTTTGTCAGGTAAGTTAGTATGAATTAGAGTTTCTTTCTGTTTCATTAGTTGTGTATAGAAGTGTGATAAAGAGAAGCTCCCCCATATGGAACAAGGTCTGGGAGATAGCATGCGGCGGTTTATCCCAGAATTTTGTATTGGATGCTTGTAGGGTTGATTCATAATGTCTTAGCTGCAGGTATGTATAGAAATGCCGGTTTGGAACTTGAAATCTATTTTTCAACTCTTAAAAGGATTGCACTGTGTGATGTAACAGGTCCAACACATCTCCAACCACCCCGAGACCAAGACCCCTCCAGACGCGGAACGGCTCATATAAATTTAGGGGTGGGGCAACCGACTTTTAGATATTTATGAATCATATGCCAAGCTCTTAATGGGTCTTGGTATAGCACACTAATTGGCAACTGAGGGCGGCAAAGTCTTTCCATTGCTATAAGAAAGATAACCTAGTGCCAAGGGCGCTATCACTGCTTCTTCCAACTTCACATTGCAGAAATGACCCGTGTGAAGCTGCCAATCCGTTACCAGTCTGGCCAAGGCCGCCCAGTTATACAGCTTTAGATTTGGAAGGCTGAGACCTCCTCCAAGGTAAGAGAGTTGTAGTTTGTCTGTGGCTATCCGTGGCCTGCCCCCTCTCCAAATGAAGCGAGACACAGCGCGCGATAGTAGACTCAGATCTGTTTTGGTCATGAGAAATGGCAGCATGAGCAGTGGATAAAGTATTTTGGGTAGAATTATCATTTTAACCAGGTTAATACGGCCTGACAACCCCAAAGGGAGGTTAGCCCAATTTGCTAGTTGTGAGAAAAGTTGTAAGCATTTGTCAGATATATTCATTTTATACATTTTTGATGGGTCTCTGTGAAGACAGATGCCCAGGTAAGTGAGGCCATCTGCGACCTCCACAAATGGGTAGTTGTGCCTAGAGTTTCGGTGTTTGTGCAGCCATAACACCTCTGACTTAGACGTGTTTATCTTATAACCAGAGAAGCTGCCGAACTCTGTAATTGCTTGTAGTATGCGTGTCACATGGGTTTGTGGTGTGTCTACAAACAGCAACATATCATCCTCGTATAATGCCAAATGAAGAGGAACCCCTCCCACCATAATACCCGGGAACAATTGTCGTAGCTTCAATGAGAGTGGTTCCAACGCCAAGTTGAATAATAGGGGCAATAGGGGGGCAACCCTTTCTGGTGCCTCTTTGTAGCTGAAAGTCGTATGAGAAAAGCCCATTAGACAGAATACGTGCCACAGGAGATTTGTATATTTTGCCAATAACATCTAGAAAAGGGCCCTCAAAACCAAATCTCTGCATGGTGTTTAGCAAGTGGGGCCATTCCACTCTGTCGAAGGTCTTCTCCGCATCCAAGGATAGCAGGAAGGCCTCCGACGTGCCCTTCATTTCACCATTCCTCCCCAGGGACCAGTAGTGGTCAATGACCTGTAGCACTCTGTGGAGGTTAACCACGGAGGTACGCTTAAAAACAAAGCCCGTTTGATCCGGATGTAACAGATTCAGAAGGATCACTCTTAGTCTATTCGCCATGAGTTTCATGAAAAGTTTGTAGTCAGTGTTTAATAGCGATATTGGTCTATAAGATTCCGGCAAGGAGTGATCCTTGTCCGGTTTGGGGATGAGGGTAACGTGTGCCGAGGTGAAGTTCCTAGAGGGAGGGATCTCTGTTAATAAAAAGGTGTTGTATAGTCTGGTCAGTGTGTTGGTGATCTGTGGTTGAAGAGACGTATAAAATTCAACAGGTAGTCCATCTGGACCTGGTGCCTTGCCTGTCGGTATGGTTCGTAGAGTTAGCGTCAGTTCATCGCTGGTTATGGGGGAGTTTAAGTTATTTATTTGGTCTTGTGTCAATTGAGGTAGTTTCAGTGACCGCCAGAACTGAGTCTGGGTCCCCTTGGGTGCTGGGTCTTGTCGTGTATATAGTTGTGCAAAATATTGCGCAAAACGGCGTGCAATGTCCTCGGGTTTTGTGTGGGTCTTACCCTGCCCTCTCAGTGCTGCCACATTAGTCTTTACCATCTGTGGTTTTGTCAGGGTTGCTAACATTTTACCTGCCCTACTGCCGAATCTATACAACCTGCCCGCTGTTTTTAACAAACCTGCCGAGGTCTGTTGTTTTGCAAAAGTCTTGAGATCTGCCTTTGCAGCTATGTAAGTATCATATGTCGTTAGTGTCTTAGTCTGGAGATACATTTGATATGTCCCAACTGCTTTTGTAGAGTTTTATATCTATATTGGGTTTTATACCTTAATTTAGAGACATATGTGATTATGGCACCCGTTAAGACGGTTTTCGCCGTTTCCCAGAAAAGCTGGGTTTTATCCACATGTGCTGCATTTTCAGTGAAGTAGTCCGTCCACGAGTGTTGCAGGAATTTAATAAATGCTTCCGTGTTCATCAGGTATGTGGGAAATCTGAGTGTGTTTCTATTCGCACGTGGTCCACAAAACCCCAATGTCAGTTCTACTGGTGCATGGTCAGATATTAATATGTCATGTATCTTGCATTGGTGTACCTGTGCGACTAATTTGTTAGCTATCAAAGATAAGTCTATTCTAGATAGGGTGTGTTTAGCCCTAGATAAACATGTATAATAGTCTTTACCCTCTGGGTATTGTAGCCTCCATATATCACATGTACCCAGGTCTGTATCAAACATGTCGAAGATTTTTGTTTCATATCAAGCTTTTTAGTTTGTTTTTGGGTCCACTATGCAATGGGGCTCCAGCCAGAGTCTATCTAAGTTATGTGTGGGGGAGATATTAAAATCGCCGTCTATTATCAGATTCGATCCTATGTGTGGGGCTAAGTTTTTTTATCAAATCTTTCCAGAAACCTATAATTCTGTGATTGGGAGAGTATAAATTGCACAATACATAAACAACTGAGTTCACCGTAGTGTGAACTATCATAAATCTACCATCTGTATCCATGTGTGTGTGGTTTATACGAACCGTAAGTCTCTTTCCAAATGCAATGGCCAGACCACGACTGACACTTGTGTGGGATAAGAATGTTACCTGACCTACCCAATCTCTTTGTAGTTTTTGATGCTCAGAATCAATTAGGTGTGTCTCCTGGAGTAAAGCTATATCCGTTCCCATTTTCCTGAGATGGGTAAGGATTGACTTACGTTTTATGGGGAATTGAGGCCTCCCACGTTCCACGTTACTATTTTAAGTGACATATCTATCTAAGGGAGTATGAGTGTGTGCCGTTTTGAGAAAAAAAATTATATAAATAAGGAGAGGAGGGATAGGAAAGAGGGGGGAGAGGGAGGGAGGGAGGGCGGGATAGGGGAGGAGAGAGAATACATATTTAAAGCAATCCACAAAATGTCCAGCTGACTTAACTCACCCAATAACAAGCCCATATAACAGCATGCAATAACAGATTCCATCATCCCCAGTCCAATATCAGAAGAAGATGTGTCTAAGTGCACATTGTGGTTTGGGAACATATGTCTCCCCAATGTCTGTGCCGGGGGTTCGTATGAAGTGGGATGAGGGCGTGGCATAACAATAGTAACAGCAGTGTTTCTATGTTGTGTAAGTAATGTCCTCTCCCCTGGTATGTGATCAGCATTTAGCCTAGTCTTGGGCCAGCCCTCAGTGTTGACCGAAGTGTACCTAATATAGTTATTATTTGCCCCAGCAATCTGATCTATCTATAAAGCAGGGACACCAATGACATAGTGTGATATCATCCAGTATACATGATGGGTGTATAAAAATGCAACATCTTTAATGTCAGCTATAACTGGTGAGTAATTAGCACTATACCTCATTCTTTGTGAAGTTGACTCCGTCACTATCCTAGGTTGGAGTGATCCCCCACCCGTCCCAAGACCTAGAAGTCATTTGTGGTACTTCATTTTGTATCCCGTACCTCTAAGAGGACCAGTACTCTCCCTTAAGTTATAACATCTATGTATGAGGTTCCCTGTAAACAATAACTCTAAAACGTAACTATAAAATCTAATAGCATAAGTAACATTAATCATAACAATAGTCATTACCTGTACTTGTACATAGTTTGATAAGTGTAGCAATGATAAAAATACAACAAATCAAGAATACATAACTGTTCAACATTACCCTGGAGGTATGGGCAGACTTCCAACTAGGGTCCTGTATCCTCTTAAATCGAGGATCCCTAATACTCCAGAGGATAACAATACATCTTGAAGTAATTGAGACTTTTTGACTAGTTGTTTGACTGTGGTATCCGAGGCAAACTGTCTGTCTTCTACCTCAGAAATGCGGGTTTCGGCTAAGCTCAGCCATGAGGAGAATTGTCTCACCTCACACGTTAATGCGTCTACCCCCGTCTGTAGGGAGTCCATCTTTGGGAGGAAGAAGGACTTCAGCTCTTGTAGCAGGGCAGTCTGGTCCAAGCCTTGAACCACAATCTGATCGGATAGAGTTGAGCTCTCTACATGTATGTTGGCTGAATGTTTCTGTTGTTTTTTGTTGACAGCCTTTGTTCTGTGAGACATGTCAGTTGTAGTGGTGGAGGAGAGTTTATAGGAGTATTTGTCAACTTTCATCAGAATGGGAGTGATGGTATGTATAATACAGTGATCCATGTGGATGTCTGATTTGTTGTTCTCTGCCAAAGAAAGGTTAATCCCATTAGGCTTCTTTTAGGGGCCTGGATATCTCTTATAGCAGGAAGCATAGAAAGCTGTTTTATCCCCTTTATTTTGCTGCCTTTTATCCCCTTTGTTTTTGAAGCGTAGATATAACTGCCTGTTACTTTGTCACAAATAGAGAAAAGCTGCGTGTGGAGTTTTGAGCGTACTCTTTTGTGGAGTCAAATGGGGTACAGGCCCAAGCAACGTGACACTCCTTTGCACTATGGTGTGTATTCGCTTAAAAATCTACAATGTCTTTCTGTGGCCCTCAAGACATTTATCTCGACATGACATGCTAGCCTGTTTTTCTAGGTGGAATGTTCTCTTTGCGTGTAACTTGCTATTGTTTTTTGTGCAGGTAACTGCTATCAACTTGCGGCCATTGTGCCCCACTCACTCTCTCTTCCCAGCTCACCTCCTCTAAGCACAACTGCTCCCTTGGCTTCGTCGCTTTCACTGAAGCAGCGTTCTCCACCGATAGGCTTGCAGCCCACTGTTGGTTCCTTCCCTGGCTGTGAAGGTGTCTAGTTGCTTAAGAGCCATTACCACTCCGTGACAGGCTGCGGCCTTATTTGATCCAAGATGGCAGCTTTAGATCTGTTACACTGTATGCGTTAGGGCTCCCGGTTGCCAGAACAGATAGAATGTCCTGCACACTGTAGTAGATGGCCGGCAAAGATTATATCAACCAAGCAAGTCTGCTGTGTGAGGCTAGGCAGGCATAAAAGCTTTGTAGGGTCCAGTTTTTCCCTCCAATATAGAGATGCGTCTGCCCAGTCAGGTAGCTTGTATTGTTAATTTAACTCTAGTGTAGAGATTACTCTCCCACTTGACACCTCCCAACCCTTGATCCCTCCCAAACAACTGTCTTCTCTCGCCCCCCCCCCCCCACACACACACACACACACTGGTCACCACCATCTTAGGTACTTTCAGAAAGTCTGTCAGTATGCTGTTTAGGGATATTTTAAAAAATATATATATAGTGTAGGGAATCCTCCTCACCCATCCACCTACCTGATTCCCCCAAACAGCTCTCTAACCCTCCCCACCTTAAACTACCCCCCACCATCTTTGTTACTGGCAGCTAGTCTGGCAGTAGCAAATTATATATATATTTTTTATTTCATATATAAAAAAAAATTCTGTAGTGTATTACAATACTAAGTATACATATAGTAACTAACCTGTGGATATTTGGTGAGGATGTACACAATTTATATAACTCTAGAGGTTGAACATTTCTATAGACTTTAATTTGAATTGATTTGATTGATCACCTATATTTGGGTCTGGGTCTTCTTAAGGATATCTTTTCGGTTCTTTGGAACATTCATGGCAGATCATTTAATGGAACACACTACTGCATTAGATTTGATGAAAGTCATGCTAATATTCCATATATAATGAAAAGAGCACTCTTGAAGCATGCAACTGGCCAGGGCATTTCCATGGGGGTGCTAAGCACCTATAAATGCATGTGTAGCACCCCCGTTTAGCTGCAAAGGGCTCCATATGTGATGTGTGCTGTGCCTTTTAACTTTATCACCACTTGTGTAAGCCCCAAAAATATTACGTTCAAGAAAAGTCACTGGCAGCAGGTCTGTTGTCAAGAGTAGGTTCCCATAACCCCTAAGTAGGACTGCGCATTTAACGCCATACTCACCATGATCATTATGCCACTTTGCTCCTCATATGGGTTAGTTTATAACCCCTTACAAGTCAATGTGTTTAGGTAAACACACTACATACATCAATGTTGTTAAGTCTCTTTTTTTACCTTAGTGACTAACCGCATCACTATTAATAAATCACTTAGGCCTTCTGTAACACTTACCATCCAACTTGCTATTTTCACACATTACAACCATCAGATCACTTTGGAGTTTACTATTAAATACCTCACTGTTTCTTTGCTCATAACTGACTATTTCTTCCTATATATCATCCATAATTTAGGCATATGTCAGCAGGGCAAGTCAGTTTGTGGCTCAGGATCTCTGATTTTCTCACACAACGATATTCTAAATTTGGTCCTGTTCCCAACCATAAACAAGTGTGTCAATGTCATATTAGTCTTCTGTGGATACTACGGAAACTTTGCTAGGCAGAAGCTTTTAGTGCACTTTGGGGAGCTTGTGTATTACAAGTTGAAAGTAAAACGTTTGCGCACAAGCGAAACCCGATGCACGCTAACCAAATATCGCAACCACGTTAACTTCCCATAGAAGTCAACAGAGAGTAAAAAAGTTAGCTTGCGTGCTAACCTGACAGGAGTTATAAATATTTCACATTTCAATGTTCTTCACATACAGAAAAATGTAATTATTATTGTAAATATATATACCTATACCTGTATATCTCTTCCGATAGATAGATAGATAGATAGATAGATAGATAGATGATATGTTTATCAATTTTACATTAACATTATAAGATATAATAAAAAAACATAGGAATGGAAAATATGCGTAACACATATTGAGTTTCACGATTTAGGTCTATCGCGGTGTGAGGTTATCGCACATGAACAATTAATAATCTTACATTGTATTATTGAATATAAAATATTAAAAAATATTAATAATAATTATTAAAATTATATATACTGTAAAAAATTCTAAATAATCCATAGAATATATCTTTATTTTTACAGTATGTATAGTAATTTTTGAAAATTATTACTAATATTTTTTAATAGATTATATGTAATATTTCAATAACGCGCATTGAAGTTAGCCCTAACCCGACACTGCATAAACCTAAATTGCGAACCCTTGTTCCTTCACATAGAAAATAATGTAATTTTTTTTATTAAATATATGTTTCTAAATATATCTGATAATGTTAATGTAAAATAGATACCTATATAGCTATAGGAATAGACATACAGGTATATATATATATATATATATATATATATATATATATATATAAACAGTAATTGCCAAAAATATTGGTACCCCTGCATTTCAGATAATGCACCACTTCGCTCAGAAAATTGTTCCAATTACAAATGTTTAGGCATTCTCATATTTATTTATTTTGTTTGTATTAGTATGACATAAAAAATAGACAAAATCATTGGCACCCTCAAATATTTGGTAGCACACCCTAGGAAAAAATTGCTTCCTGTAACCACCAATGAGTTTCTTACACCTCTCTACTGGAATTTTGGACTACTCTTCTTTCGCCAACTACTCCAGGTCTCTCAGATTGGAAGGGTTCCTTTTCCCAACTGCTGTTTTGAGATCTCTCCACTGGTGAGATCTGGACTCATCGCTAGCCAGTTCAGTACTCTCCAGCACTTTGTCTTAAACCATTTCTGGGTGCTTTTTGACGTGTGCTTTGGGTCATTGTCCTGCTTTAAGACCCATGACCTCTGACAGAGACCCAACTTCTGACACTATGCCGTACATTGTGTAAGACTTTAATGAGTATAAACATTGTGCCCTTATTGTTACAGAAAGGTTAATATGTCCTTCTGACTATTTTAACATCAGGCATGATGTAATGCTGATGTGGTCAGTTATGCATGCTAAGGGCTGAGATCATATATGGTTAGAAAGGATTGATGAGAGTTGCAAAAGCTTATAATAGTTCTGATCACCTTATTTGGAACATGGCCAAAAGTATATTGTCAGCAGTTTTAAAGGGTATAAGAATCAGGATGAGAATAACAGTAGTTAGAGTGCCTATCTGAAGAGAAAACACCAAGTTACACTCCATAACTTACAGCCTCCCACAGAAGCAAACGGGGTATTTATCATTTTATTTACTATTTCTCTGTTAAATTGTGTTCTGTGCTTTAACCTTGTAAATAATAACAAGCAATCTTGTTATTTATCTTTCTTTAATAAATGTGTGATTGTTTATTTTAATGGAAGTCTTGTTATTTGTTCTTGAAGGGTCATACAGATATACAGAAGATTGTATATAGACTTCGTTTGCACAAGGCTGTTTATTGATATATGTATATATTAATTTTTAGACGTGAATGGTTTTTAACATAAGATCCTTTTTGTTAAGTGTACATTCTTACAATTGCACCACAGAATTCTTTGGTAGTCTTCAGATTTCATAATACCATGCACATCCATGCCTGAAGCAGCAAAGCAACCCCAAAACATCAGTGAACCTCCACACCATCTTTGACTGTAGGGACATTCTTTTTTTCTGAAAACAGTAGAATGATGGGCTTTGCCAAAAAGCTGCTGTAATTTTGTTTCATCTGTCCACAGCACATTCTCCCAAAAAGGATTTTGGCTTACTCAGGTAAGTTTTGGCAAACTCCAATCTGGCGTTTTTATGTTTCTGTGTCAGCAGTGGGGTCCTCCTGGGTCTCCTACCATAGCATCCCTTTCCATTCAGGTGGAGACATATAAGGGCATATTTATCAAGCTCCGTATGGAGCTTGATGCCCCGTGTTTCTGACAAGCCTGCAGGCTCGCCAGAAACAGCAGTTATGAAGCAGCTATTACAAAGCCCGCTGCTCCATAACCTGTCCGCCAGCTCTGAGCAGGCGGACAGACATTGCCGGAAATCAACCCGATCGAGTATGATCGGGTTGATTGACACCCCCCCTGCTGGCGACCAATTGGCCGCGAGTCTGCAGGGGGCGGCGTTGCACCAGCAGCTCTTGTGTGCTGCTGGTGCAATGCTGAATACGGCGAGCGTATTGCTCGTCGTATTCAGCGAGGTCTGGCGGACCTGATCCACACTGTCGGATCAGGTCTGCCAGACTTTCATAAATAGGGGCCATCGTGCAATCTGACACATTTGTACCCTGTGCCTATAGGTCAGCTTGAACTTGTCTGGAAGTTGATCAAGGTTCTTTATCCACCATTCAAACAAATCTTTGTTGTAATTTTTCAACAATTTTTCTCTTTCGTCCACATCCAGGGATATTAGCTACAGTGCCATGGGCTGTAAACTTTATGACAATGTTGCGCACAGTGGGCACAGGAACATTAAGATCTCTGGAGATGGACTTGTAACCTTGAGATTGTCCAATTTTTTTCCACAATTTTTGTTCTCAAATCCTCAGACAACTATTTGCTGCTCTTTCTCTTCTCCATACAAAACATAAAAGTTGAGTCAAATTTTCACCATTTTAACTGGCTGCCGTTGTGATTTCTATATTGTAAGCACCTGTTAATTGATACAGGTGAGTTTAATTACAAATTACAGGAGCATCACAAACTTGGAATGCAATTATTTCTTACAATTTTGAGAAGGTGCCAATAATTTTGTTCAGTCCATTTTGAGAGTTTTGTGTGGAATGTGTCAGATTTGGCTTTTATTTCTCCACTTTCTCCACCAATACAAACAAAAGAAATAAACATTAGAATACTTAAACATTTGTAATTAAAACACTTTTCTGGGCAAAGTGGTGCATTATCTGACAAAAATGCAGGGGTGGCAATATTTTTGGCAATGACTGTATGTATATATATATATATATATATATATTTACAATACAAATTACATAATGCTGTAAGGGAAGAACATTGGAATGTGGAAAGTATGTACAGTAAATATACAGTAAAACACACAAATGCATATGTAAACACATACATATATACAGTATATATATATATATATATATATATATATATATATATACAGTATATATATATATATATATATATATATATATATATATATATATATATATATACACACAGCATCCCACAAAAGTGAGTACACCCCTCACATTTTTGTAAATATTTTATTATATCTTTTATATGACAACACTGAAAAAATTACATTGCTACAATGTAAAGTAGTGAGTGTGCAGCCCGTATAACAGTGTAAATTTGCTGTCCCCTCAAAATAACTCAATACACAGCCATTAATGTCTAAACCGCTTGCAACAAAAGTGAGTACGTAAGTGGAAATGTCCAAATTGGGCCCAATTAGCCATTTTCCCTCCCCAGTGTCATGTGACTCAGCGTTACAAGGTCTCAGGTGTGAATGGGGATCAGGTGTGTTAAATTTGGTGTTATCACTCTCACACTCTCTCATACTGGTCACTGGAAGTTCAACATGGCACCTCATGGCAAAGAACTCACTGAGGATCTGAAAAAAAGAATTGTTGCTCTATATAAAGATTCCCTAGACTATAATAAGATTGCCAAGACCCTGAAACTGAGCTGCAGCACTGTGGGCAAGACTATACAGGGGTTTCGCAGGACAGGTTCCACTCAGAACCGGCCTTGTCATGGCCGACCAAAGAAGTTGAGTGGACATGCTCAGCTTCATATCCAGAGGTTATCTTTGGTAAAAAGACGTATGAGTGCTGCCAGCATTGCTGCATAGTTTGAAGTGGTGGGGGGTCAGCATGTCAGTGCTCAGACCATACGCCTCACACTGCATCAAATTGGTCTGCATGCCTGTCGTCCCAGAAGGAAGTCTCTTCTAAATATGATGCACAAGAAAGCCCGCAAACAGTTTGCTGAAGTCAAGCATGGTGGTGGGAGTGTCAATATCTGGGCCTGCATGAGTGCTGCCGGTGCTGGGGAGCTACAGTTCATTGAAGGAACCATGAATGCCAACATGTACTGTTACATACTGAAGCAGAGCATGATCTCCTCCTTTCAGAGACTGGCCGCAGGGCAGTATTCCAACATGATAATGACCCCAAACACACCTCCAAGGTGACCACTGCCTTGCTAAAGAAGCTGAGGGTAAAGGTAATGGACTGGCCAAGCATGTCTCCAGACCTAAACCCTATTGAGCATCTGTGGGGCATCCTCAACCGGAAGGTGGAGGAGCGCAAGGTCTCTAACATCCACCAGTTCCATTATATCGTCATGGAGGAGTGGAAGAGGACTCCAGTGGCAACCTGTGAAGCTCTGGTGAACTCCATGCCCAAGAGGGTTAAGGCAGTGGTGGAAAATAATGGTGCCCACACAAAATATTGACACTTTGGGCCCAATCTGGACATTTCCACTTAGGGGTGTACTCACTTTTGTTGCCAACGATTTAGACATTAATGGCTGTGTGTTGAGTTCTTTTGTGGGATACTGTATATGTATATATATATATATATATATATATATATATATATATATACAGGGAGTGCAGAATTATTAGGCAAATTAGTATTTTGACCACATCATCCTCTTTATGCATGTTGTCTTACTCCAAGCTGTATAGGCTCGAAAGCCTACTACCAATTAAGCATATTAGGTGATGTGCATCTCTGTAATGAGAAGGGGTGTGGTCTAATGACATCAACACCCTATATCAGGTGTGCATAATTATTAGGCAACTTCCTTTCCATTGGCAAAATGGGTCAAAAGAAGGACTTGACAGGCTCAGAAAAGTCAAAAATAGTGATATATCTTGCAGAGGGATGCAGCACTCTTAAAATTGCAAAGCTTCTGAAGCGTGATCATCGAACAATCAAGCGTTTCATTCAAAATAGTCAACAGGGTCGCAAGAAGCGTGTGGAAAAACCAAGGCGCAAAATAACTGCCCATGAACTGAGAAAAGTCAAGCGTGCAGCTGCCAAGATGCCACTTGTCACCAGTTTGGCCATATTTCAGGGCTGCAGCATCACTGGAGTGCCCAAAAGCACAAGGTGTGCAATACTCAGAGACATGGCCAAGGTAAGAAAGGCTGAAAGACGACCACCACTGAACAAGACACACAAGCTGAAACGTCAAGACTGGGCCAAGAAATATCTCAAGACTGATTTTTCTAAGGTTTTATGGACTGATGAAATGAGAGTGAGTCTTGATGGGCCAGATGGATGGGCCCGTGGCTGGATTGGTAAAGGGCAGAGAGCTCCAGTCCGACTCAGACGCCAGCAAGGTGGAGGTGGAGTACTGGTTTGGGCTGGTATCATCAAAGATGAGCTTGTGGGGCCTTTTCGGGTTGAGGATGGAGTCAAGCTCAATTCCCAGTCCTACTGCCAGTTTCTGGAAGACACCTTCTTCAAGCAGTGGTACAGGAAGAAGTCTGCATCCTTCAAGAAAAACATGATTTTCATGCAGGACAATGCTCCATCACACGCGTCCAAGTACTCCACAGCGTGGCTGGCAAGAAAGGGTATAAAAGAAGAAAATCTAATGACATGGCCTCCTTGTTCACCTGATCTGAACCCCATTGAGAACCTGTGGTCCATCATCAAATGTGAGATTTACAAGGAGGGAAAACAGTACACCTCTCTGAACAGTGTCTGGGAGGCTGTGGTTGCTGCTGCACGCAATGTTGATGGTGAACAGATCAAAACACTGACAGAATCCATGGATGGCAGGCTTTTGAGTGTCCTTGCAAAGAAAGGTGGCTATATTGGTCAATGATTTGTTTTTGTTTTGTTTTTGAATGTCAGAAATGTATATTTGTGAATGTTGAGATGTTATATTGGTTTCACTGGTAAAAATAAATAATTGAAATGGGTATATATTTGTTTTTTGTTAAGTTGCCTAATAATTATGCACAGTAATAGTCACCTGCACACACAGATATCCCCCTAAAATAGCTATAACTAAAAACAAACTAAAAACTACTTCCAAAACTATTCAGCTTTGATATTAATGAGTTTTTTGGGTTCATTGAGAACATGGTTGTTGTTCAAAAATAAAATTAATCCTCAAAAATACAACTTGCTAATAATTCTGCACTCCCTGTGTATATATATATATATATATATATATATATATAAAATATATATATGTGTGTGTTTAAACCCTTTGCAGCCCTGTTTTTTTTTTTTCAAAACACCTTATACCATATATTTTTTTTAAATAATTGTTATCAGACAGTGTTTACATGTATATAACTGTACTTTTAAGTGTATTTTTGTTGTGCTTAATGGAGCTTTTTTCTTCCCCTTTGTGCAAGCTTTAAAGGCACGCTAAGCTGACAAGCGTAAATTGGGATTGCGCTCGAGTGAAGTGCTTACTTTTAATTTGTAATACACGTGCAATTTCCAAAGTGCGCAAAAAGCCAAAAAAAGACAGTATTGATCGCATGCAACTCTCCACTTGTAATTTAGCCCTAAATGTGTCACTTTCGTTCTTAGTGGAATAAATTATTACTTTACATACATCACTAACATTGGGTCACTTTATTCTTCACATGTATTGTCCATACATTAACTTTGTTGACAACAAGAGTTGGGTCTAGAATTTACAAATTTGAGCAAAATACACTGCCAGGAATTCATCCTTTTCTTATACCTGTTTTTAGTTAAAGGAACATGCCACCCACATTTTTTCTTTTATGATTTAGAAAGAGAATGCAATTTTAAACATCTTTCTAATTTACTTATATTATCTAATTTGTTTTATTCTCTTGATATTCTTTGACGAAAAGCATATCTAGATATGCTCACTAGCTGCTGATTGGTTGCTGCACATAGAAGCCTTGTGTGATTGGCTTACCATGTGCATTGCTTTTTCTTCAACTAAGGATATCTAAAAAATGAAGCAAAATAAATAATGGAAGTAAATTGTAATGTTGTTTAAATTTATATTCTCTATCTGAATCATGAAAGTAAGATTTTGGGTTTAGTGGCCCTTTAATTAAGTTCTTCTTTACTGATTTATGAATGTTGAGAATTTCCACTATAAAAATGATGTTCCATTTAAAAGAGGACATTTTTGAAATTTATTTTGGGATTTTTTTTTTTTAAACTCACATTTCTGCCCTGATAAACCAAAGTTTTGTTGTCATACTTGCAATAGCATGGCCCTCCCCTAGTCAAAAAGGATGATCTTCCTGGAGTCATTCTGAAGTAATGGATGACTTCAGACTAGTCAGTCATCAGAGGCCATCCTGAAGTATTCCCACAGGCCAAATATTTAAATGAGATGACTCTAGAGTCATTTACTGGTTGTTCAAGCTTGTGAAATAATCAATAAGGTAATCTGCTAATCATTCTGACATCATCAACCAGATTTTTTTTACCTTATCGGATGTCTTTACAAGCCTGATGATGTACAAATTACTTCAGAATGGTCTCTAAAGTAATTCTGTTTGTCTTGGCTCTCCACCAGTGAAGCAGGGGCAGTTGTCCTTAGAATGATAGAAAACTTTGGCGTACAATATCCCTTTAAGTTAGACTGTCTAAATGGTCAATAAAGATTGCACAAGTAATTAATAAGAAAAGGAGACATCACAATTTTATTGTACTGTTCTTTGCTACACATTTCCCCCAAATACAAATTTCTTTAATGTGCAGAACATTTACAGCAATAAATAAAGACAGGATCATTATAAAGAAGACAAGACCACATCACCATTACCCCATCCTCCTCTAAGGGGCTGTCTGCTGGAAGTTTATCCTGCTCACAGGGTTTAAGAGGGCTCTCAAAAACATAAATGGGAAAATGAGATGCAATACGGCAGGTCTTTGATAAAATCAGCCTTGAAATCCTTTCAGACTAGGTGCTTTAACAGCAAAGAAGTTCATTGTGTTGTTTCTATTACATTTTTTAAAAAAAATATGCATGTTTATTACTTTTTAGCTTTTAAATGAAAAAAATAAAACCTTTCCAGTATTGCAGATGTTATTGTTTAAATTTGAGAACAAATATGATGACAGTGACCCATGAAATAGGAGAGTGGTTCAGCATAAGAAAGGGAGAGAGCTTTCTAATCATATAGAGAGAAAAAAAAAATCACAAAATGAGAGAGAGAAAGAGGAAAGAGACATACAGCACTAAAGAAAGAAAAACATCATTTAAATGAGTACTATACAGAGTGAAATAACCAGAAGCACAAAAATACTAAAAAGCTGGTTTAGCTGTAGACAGAATCAGCATGAGATGGATTCAGCACACAAATCATTCAAAGATGACAAAGGAAATAATAACAAATATATTGTGCATGATTGAGGTTCAGCACAAGGCTGTGATAGACAGTACAAGAAAAGGAAATTCAAAATTAATTAGACATTTAGCAGATGGAAAGTTAAGAAAAAGATAAAAATTCAAAGCAACATAAATAGATTTAGCATTATATAGAGGTTTGGCACAAGTGCAGTGATGTATTTGTTTTGTTTTGCTGCCTTAGGCAATGGTAAACCTGATACTCCCTGTTCCCCTCACCCTCAATATTTTCAGCTCATATTTACCTTCTGTATTTCTCGCAACTAGTAGCCTGACAAGCATGGAGGGGTCATATACCCCTACTAAATAACTGTAGTACATAATAATGTCCACAGCACCAATGCATTAAAACATCTTCTTTATTAGACCATTAAAAACTGCAGCATTTCAAGCTCACTTGCCCTTAATCATGCATAACCGTGATTAAGAATGATTAAGGGAAAGTGAGCCTGAAACACAGATTTTAATGTGCCTTGATGGTCTAGGGTGACGTTTTAACACAATAGTGCTGTGGACATGTGTTATCTACTATGATGTGACTAAGGGTAAGCAGAGGCCCTTGTTTTGATGTGCACCAGTAAGCAAACTAATACTGTTGTTGTTCCATACTATGCCACTAAACAACCAGGAATTATTAATTTCTAAAAAATTAACAAAAACATTTGTAGAAATAGGCATCGGAACGCATCATGCCATAGAACTGCCCCTCCAAATTTGGTGCCCCCCCCAAATCCTGATGCCCTAGGCAGAGCCCTAGTTTGTTTAGTACAAAGTACATCCCTGCACAAGAGATATTCAGCATGCGAAAGAAAAAAGTAACACATAAGGAAGATTCAGCACAAGAGATAAGCAGAATGTGTGGGAAGTTGAGGCAACATAAGCAGGAGTTTGCACATTAAAGATTAGATACATATTCAGCATGAGTGAATGAAATTAAGAAGCAAACAGACTACATGTGAGATTCATTGTGAGAGACTCAGAATGGAGTAGATTTAGTATAAGGAAGAGCGTGCAAACTTGAGTGAGAAACATGTAGAGGACCACAGGATTGCTTGCTAATTACTGTTACCATTCAATAATGATTACAGCTGAAGTTTGATGAAAACTTTGAAACTAAAAAAAACAATCCAAGCTCCTTTATCGACAGCTTTCATGTAATAATGACTCCCAGTACTTTCTATTGTACATACAAAAGGCACTTTGCCGTTGGCGTTGCTTGCGATATTCAGCACTTTATGGAGCTGTATTTCTTCTGGTCAAAGTGCAACACACTAAGATCTGGATTTGCACAAGCAACGCCTTCTTCCACATTCAGCAATAAGCGAAACTGTTAAATGCACGTGTCAACTTTGCAGTAATATCACATCTAGATGTAAATGAATTGTGCCAATCCCTCTTAACACACCAGACTCTACTCAAGTGCAATATATAAAACCAACCATCTATATATTCCAAAACCAAATGAACCTCTTCATGTCATTACCTTAAAATAGAAATAAATTATGAAACACTTACTTTCCCTTTGGCCAAGTTGTTCATTAAGCAAGCATTTGATGATGTCCAGTCTTGTTAAAGGGACAGTAAAGTGAAAATGAAATGTTTTAAACAACTTTCTAATTTACTCCTATTATCAAATTTGCTTTGTTCTCTTGGAATACGTTTTTTTTTAAATTCCATACTCTATCCAATCCATTTAGGTTAAATTGTGACTTTACTGTCCTATTAACCAAGTTCCTTTAAATGCAAAATAAATCCCCATCTCTCTTTACTTAAAAAAAAATAATGGTTTTAATTGGTTGCAGTGGCATTTAGTTTAATTTTGACTTTATTGTCTCTTTAAGGTAAAAAATTAACTGCTCTGTATCTCTTGGACAGTTAATTATTTCCATTAATTGACTTCTACCACTCTCACTCAGCTATTACAGCTACAAACCTCTGAAAGGAGTCAAACTCAATGCCACTTTCACAAATGTTGATAGGAGGATCAGCGACAGCAGTGACTCTAGAATAGATGTTTTACTTTTAAAAGCTATAGCAGAGCCAGTACAACAGTTTAAACACAAAAGATTCAATGCAAGCGAAAAGGATTCAGCGTAACAGAAAGACATAGGGAATGTGAGTTTAAGCTTGATAGCGTAATTCAACAGCACAACATGGATAAAGCATGAAAGACAATCAACATGAGAGGAAGAGGTGCAACCAAAGAGAGTCAACTTGACTGAGATTTACTATGAAAGAGATTCAACACAAGACAGAGTATGACAGATTAACCATGAGGCATTTGCCAGGAGAAAAAATCAGCATAAGAGAGATTTCAGCATAACAAACAGTCTTCAACCAAAGAGGGTTTCAGAGCCTACTAGTATAAGCACTGGGTACTTTAATACTAAAGACCAGAGAGAACCAATACAAAAGACAGAGATTTAACATAACACAAATTAATTCAGAGCAAAAGAAAGCTTCATGATGATGGAGATGTAAAAGGGACTTGCTATACAAAGAGATACTGAAAAGCCTTTGATTACAGTGAACAAGACTATGAACTGCCTTAGAAAACATGTTCTTTCAAAAAATGATTTGTTACTGAATTTGTTTGCTTCTTTCATTTAGGTTTGGCCATTTTGTTCATTAGCTATTACTGAAAGCTTAGTTTAATTATATATTTTTTTTCCAGTGGCAATTTAGAAGAAATAGGGAAATGCAGTTGATAAAAAGAGTAGCATATATTAAGTAATAGAGAGTCATTACTGCATTGGTTCACCATACTCTCAGAATGGGTTACCTGCTCAATGCCAGTTCTTTATCTGCAAAAGTTCCATAGGAAGCTATTTTGTTTTGAAATGCAAGTAGTATAAAATTATGACCTCTTGACACCTGGAGCAGGCATTTGATCGTCAGTGTCCACTTTTATCCTCATAGTCCATTTACAAGGCTTCCAGGCACACAGTGCAGGGCAGCCAAGGGCCGTAGGCCATATTCATCCTCTTCTCCACCAAGGTAACAGGCTTAGAAGGAACTCAAGTATTCAAAGGCAACCTCATATACATATTTATACTGCTCCTGAAAGGAGATACAGAGAAATTAAGAGAGGAGTGATCAGTATAAGGGGAGAGAGAAAGGAAACAAATTAGTTAGGGACAAAATGTAAACAAATTGTTATGAAAGAGAGAAAATTAAGTAGCTGTTACATGGTCATGGAGAGAAAAAAGGAGAATTAGGTTTTGTGCATATAAGACAAAAAAGATGGAGAGAGTGAGAGGTGGAGAGAGTGGGAGAGTGAGAGAGATCAAAAGACAGTGAGAGAGGGGGACAGAATGATCAAGAGAGATAGGGGCCCATTTATCAAGCTTCGGATGGAGCTTGAGGGCCCGTGTTTCTGGCGAGCCTGCAGGCTCAACAGAAACAGCAGTTATGAAGCAGCGGTCTAAAGACTCTGAGCAGACGGACACACATCTCAGAAAATCAACCCGATCGAATACGATTGGGTTGATTGACACCTCCCTGCTGGCGGCCAATTGGCCAAGAGTCTGCAGGGGGCGGCTTTGCACCAGCAGCTCACAAGAGCTGCTGGTGCAATGCTGAATATGGAGAGCGTATTGCTCTCCGCATTCAGCGAGGTCTGGCGGACCTAATCCCGGATCAGGTCCGTCAGACCTTTGATAAATATCCCCCTTAGAGAGAAGTATATAGATTAACTATGGGAGAGAGAAAGAGGGAGAAGGAGAGTAAGAGAGATACAGGAGAGAGACAGGGGCAATTGAGGGTAACAGATGTAGCTAAAGAGGGAAAGTGAGACAGAGGGTGATAAGGAGATAAACAGAAGAGAGGGTATGAGAGTAACAGTGGGTGATAGAGTCAGACAGAGAGGAAAAATTAGTAGTGTAGAAAATAGAGATACCTTTGATATCTTCCTGTTAGTAACATTATGTACAAGGTATCAACCTATCTGCAATATAAGCTACAAAATGTGTATGTGGTATATCATTATGTAAATGGAATAGAAAATAAATTAGAAAAACAAAAAGTATTCAATCAAAAAGACTAATATTTGATATTTACATCCCATACCATGGTGAGATGTCACAGATATTTATTGAAGCTGTTAGGACTGGACACTTAACAGCCATAACGTAATACTTGCAGGCAGAAATATCAATGTTGCTGCAAACATTACACTCATGAGCAATTCCCAAGACATAAATAACAGTTAAAAAAATGGGTACAAAAATTCTGCAATTTTTTAAGTTAATGGTTAGGCCACTGGCAATCTGTGAAATATATTAGTAACAGCTAGAATTGCCAGATCTTCAGTATTTAACCTGGAAGTCCAGTATTTCAACTACTTGTCCAGAGAAGTATGTTTTAAAAAAAAAAAAACGTGGCTGAAAGTGCTTCATGGCCATAGGTCGGATCTGTGGTCTTGACAGGGTTTTTCCCTGTTTTGTTTGCCATGTGCTGCTGGCAGCCATTTTACTCACCTCTCTTGCTGACTCTGGTGCATACTGTGTGATGCTGCTCATTTCCTGAACTTCCTTTAATGGCAGACTGGTGTACATAATCCGTGTGAGACAGGATGCAGTCTCAGAATTGTGACGTCATCACTTATTATTTAGAGGGCCTCTGTTAAGTATGCTTTGCCCTTGCGTTGTCTCAGACCTGTTTGTGAGAGCTCCTGTGTATTACCTGGCTGTCTGACGTCCCTCCTGGTTCCTGATCCATGGCTTGTTCCTGACTCTGCTTTTCTCCTTGTTCCTGATTCCGGCTCGTCTGACTACTTGCTTTGGCTCCTGACTCGGCTTGTCTGACTACCAGCTCTGGTTTTGATTCCTGGCTTGTTATTTGACTTGTGGACTTTTTATTATTTTTTGCTATCAATAAAGGTGTGATTATTTTTGCACTTCTCGTCTCAGTCTGATTCCTGGCACCCTGACAGGTCTAATACAGTGCATGTAACTGATAGTGGCTTCAGGGCCATAGGTCAATCTGTGGTCTGATACAGTGCATGTAACTTATAGTGGCTTCAGGGCCATAGGTCTGATCTGAGGTCTGATACAGTGCATGTAACTGATAGTAGCTTCAGGACCATATGTCTGATCTGAAGTCTGATACAGTGCATGTAACTGATAGTAGCTTCAGGGTCATAGGTCTGATCTGAGGTCTGATACAGTGCATGCAACTGATAGTGGCTTCAGGACCTTAGGTCTGATACAGTGCATGTAACTGATAGTAGCTTCAGGACCATAGGTCTGATCTGAAGTCTGATACAGTGCATGTAACTGATAGTAGCTTCAGGGTCATAGGTCTGATCTGAGGTCTGATACAGTGCATGTAACTGATAGTAGCTTCAGGGTCATAGGTCTGATCTGAGGTCTGATACAGTGCATGTAACTGATAGTAGCTTCAGGACCATATGTCTGATCTGAAGTCTGATACAGTGCATGTAACTGATAGTAGCTTCAGGGACATAGGTCTGATCTGAGGTCTGATACAGTGCATGTAACTGAAAGTGGCTTCAGGACCATAGGTCTGATACAGTGCATGTAACTGATAGTAGCTTCAGGGCCTTATGTCTGATCTGAGGTCTGATACAGTGCATGCAACTGATAGTGGCTTCAGGACCTTAGGTCTGATCTGAGGTCTCATACAGTGCATGTAACTGATAGTGGCTTCAGGACCATAGGTCTGATACAGTGCATGTAACTGATAGTAGCTTCAGGACCATAGGTCTGATCTGAGGTCTAATACAGTGCATGTAACTGATAGTGGCTTCAGGACCATAGGTCTGATACAGTGCATGTAACTGATAGTAGCTTCAGGACCATAGGTCTGATCTGAGGTCTGATACAGACAGTGCATGTAACTGATAGTGGTTTCAGGACCAGGGGTCTGGTCTGAGGTCTAATATGGGTAATTAAATGGAAATGGGACTCAGGGCCATATGTCTTGTTTGCGATCTGAGGTGGTATAAAGTTTACAAGGGCTTTTGAGCCATCAAGTCTGATCTGAGGTCTGATCACAACCTGACTCACCATTTTACACCTATCACTGGCAGGTCATTCAGTGTTTTTCGGAGACGAAAGCTGGCATCCCAAAACACAACACCCTAAGCCATTACAGATCCCCACACAAAACACGTCAAGCCAAATCTAAGTTCTGCTCTAAAGTACATAATATATTACAATTCTAGCAGAACAAAACCCATTCAACTTTACCAACCTGAAGCACTCTTACAAATTGACAGAATGATTGTATTAACAATAAATTGCACAGCATGGAAATAATAAGCTTGCTACAGAATAAAAAAACTACAGAGTGAGCACATGGGAAGTAAACAAGCAACAAGGGGTCGCAGTAAAATATTTCATACAATAGCAAAATAAAAGCGTTATACATTTAACATAAAAGAAAAATAGAAACTGTCAATCAAAATCATTTTTACAAAGGATTCAGAACAATGTCGTCTGAAAAACTCAAACACTTAAGCAATTAGTAGCCAAGAAACAGATACCATAAGATGACTTGAAAATGTTTTCCAAATATAATAAATACGAGGAAATACTGACTTAAAATGAAGAAAACTACAAAAAGATGCCCTTAATAACAACACTGACTCATTACACAAATGAGAGCACTGGAAGACACAAATAAAGATAAAAAGAGTCCACTGGACACACTAATTACAGCCCAAAAAAAAGGAAAAAAGAAAGAAAATCAATTAAAAAAACATTAACGGCCATAGGGCAACATTATGCTGAAGCAGAGCTCAAACTGTTTGACTCTTGTCCACTAACTCATTTCTTTTGAATTACAGTTAAAGAGATTCTTTTTTCTTTTTTTATCTATAACACATTTTAATTTGTATTTGTTTTATGAAAAATTGTTGCTCAATGGAGCAATGTGTCTAATGAATATGTTATGCACAAACATGCATTTCTATTAGTTTTCATAATCATATTAAAGGGATAGTTTAGTAAAAATTAAACTTTCATGATTCAGATAGGGCATGCAATTTTAAGCAACTTTCTAATTTACTCCTGTTATACATTTTTATTTGTTCTCTTGGTATCTTTATTTAAAAAAGCTGGAATATAAGCTTAGAAGCTGGACCATTTTTGGTTCAGAACCTGGGTAGCGCTTGCTAATTGGTGGCTAAATGTAGCCATCTAATTAGCGAGCGCTACCCAGGTGCTGAACCAAAAATGGGCCGGCTCCTAAAGTTACTTTACAACTTTTTTAAATAAAGATACCAAGAAAACAAAGAAACATTTGATAATGTGAGTAAATTAGGAAGTTGTTTAACCCCTTAATGACCACAGCACTTTTCCATTTTCTGTCCGTTTGGGACCAAGGCTATTTTTACATTTTTGTGGTGTTTGTGTTTAGCTGTAATTTTCCTCTTACTCATTTACTGTACCCACACATATTATATACCGTTTTTCTCACCATTAAATGGACTTTCTAAAGATACCATTATTTTTATTTTATTATCTTTGACCCCAAAAATCTGTTTCACATCTACAACCACCAAAAAAACACCCATGCTAAATAGTTTCTAAATTTTGTCCTGAGTTTAGAAATACCCAATGTTTACATGTTCTTTGCTTTTTTTGAAAGTTATAGGGCAATAGATACAAGAATCACTTTGCTATTTCCAAACCACTTTTTTTTTTTCAAAATTAGCGCTAGTTACATTGGGACACTGATATCTTTCAGGAATCCCTGAATCCCTTTGTTTTAGATATCCCAAAGTATTGATCTAGGCCCATTTTGGTATATTTCATGCCACCATTTCACCACCAAATGCGATCAAATAAAAAAAAATTGTTCACTTTTTCCCAATTTTTATATATGGCTTTTGCATTGCTTTTTTAGAAGGCCGCTAAATGCCACGGCGCACCACACGTGTATTATGCCCAGCAGTGAAAGGGTTAATTAGGGAGCATGTAGGGAGTTTGTTGGGTTAATTTTAGCTTTAGTGTAGTGTAGTAGACAACCCAAAGTATTGATCTAGGCCCATTTTGGTATATTTCATGCCACCATTTCACCGCCAAATGCGATCAAATAAAAAAAAACTTTACATTTTTCACAGTTTTAGGTTTCTCACTGAAATTATTTACAAGCAGCTTGTGCAATTATGGCACAAATGGTTGTAAATGCTTCTCTGGGATCCCCTTTGTTCAGAAATAGCAGACATATATGGCTTTGGCGTTATTTTTTTGGTAATTAGAAGGCTGCTAAATGCCGTTGCGCATCAGACGTGTGTTATGGCTAGCAGTGAAGTGGTTAATTAGGAAGCTTGTAGGGTTAATTTTAGCATTAGTGTAGTGTAGTAGACAACCCAAAGTATTGATCTAGGCCCATTTTGGTATATTTCATGCCACCATTTCACCGCCAAATGCGATCAAATAAAAAAAATTGTTCACTTTTTCACAAACTTTTTCACAAACTTTAGGTTTCTCACTGAAATTATTTGCAAACAGCTTGTGCATTTATGGCACAAATGGTTGTAAATGCTTCTCTGGGATCCCCTTTGTTCAGAAATAGCAGACATATATGGCTTTGGTGTTGCTTTTTGGTAATTAGAAGGCCGCTAAACGCTGCTGAGCACCACACGTGTATTATGCCCAGCAGTGAAGGGGTTAATTAGGTAGATTGTAGGGAACTTGCAGGGTTAATTTTAGCTTTAGTGTAGAGATCAGCATCCCACCTGACATCACACCCCCTGATCCCTCCAAAACAGCTCCCATCCTTCCCCCACCCCACAATTGTCTCCGCCATCTTAAGTACTGGTAGAAAGTCTGCCAGTACTAAAATAAAAGCTATCTTTTTTTTTTTCTATTCTTTTAGCATATTTGCATATGCTGCTGTGTAGGATCCCCCCAACCTCCCTGATCCCCCCCCCCCCCCCAACAGCTCTCTAACCGTCCCCATCTAACTTATTTGAAGCCATCTTGGGTACTGGCTGTCTGCCAGTACCCACTTAACGAAAAAGATTTTCTTTTTTTTTTTTCTGTAGCGTAGCTTCCCCCCCAAACACCAACCCCCACCCCTCCCAGATCCCTTAGAACCGTTTTATTTTTATTATTTCCCCCCTCTCTTCCACTTTTATTCCAATCATTTTCTGTAGTATAGCTGTTCCCACCCGCTCCCTCCCCGTGCACACGCCTGCCCGCCGCCCCCGTGCACGCGCACGTCCATGCACACCCCTGATCCCGCCCCTCTCTCTACAGGAAACCATCGATGACCGCCCACCCGCCTCACACTTCGGCTCCCACCCACCAATGATTGTGGCCATCGATGGCCGGTGCAGAGAGGGCAACAGAGTGGCTCTCTCTGCACCGGAGGGGTATAAAAGTTATTGCAGGATGCCTCGATATCGAGGCATCACTGCAATAACCGGAAAGCGTCTGGAAGCGATCAGGACCGCTTCCACTGCTTTCCCAGACCGACGACGTGCAGGGTACGTCCTCGGTCGTTAAGGGTATTTTTTTGGAGGACGTTCCCTGCACTTCGTCGGTCGTTAAGGGCTTAAAATTGCATGCTCTATCTGAATCATGAAAGTTTGTTTTTGACTCGACTATCACTTTAAATAGCTTTTGCTTATCCATTTTTCATGTAATTATCTCTCTGCCAACTGTATGCTACAAAAACTAGCGTAATGTTATCTTAAAATGACATGAAGGTCAAAATAAAACTTTATTTGTCAGAGACAATATGTAATGTTAAGATACTTTTCAATTGATTTAAAATATACTTCATTCTCTAGGTATCCTGTATTGAAAGCATAGCTAGGTAGGCTGATGAGAGGCGATGCACTGCTTTTTATGGGTTCACCAGATGTCCTAGCAGTGCATTTCTGCTCTGGAGCTGGCTTTGCAGGCATTAAAGGGATATGAAACGTACATTTTTTTGTGATTCACACAGAGCATACCATTTTTTTTTAAAGTTTCCAATTTTATTTCAATTATCAAATTTGCTTTGTTCCCATGGTATTCTTCGCTGAAGAGATATTAGGTGTCTGGAACACTACATAGCAGGAAATAGTGTTTTTGCAAATGTATAACATTCTTGCAAAACTGCTGCCATATAGTGCACCAGACACAAACTTTCCTGGGCTTACGTCCCTGCTTTTCAACTAAAGACAACAAGAGAACAAAGAAAATTTGATACTAGTAGTAAATAAAAAAGTTGTTTAAAATTATGATCTCTATCTGAATCATGAAAGAAAAATATTGGATTTCATGTCCTTTTAAACACACGGTTATATGTGTGCTAGCATTTTCTTTTAATACCTTTATATCACTTTAAATAGCAGCACAAGTATTATGCTTACATAGTTACAGAATCATCCTCTACTGCCCACACCACACAGCGCCATTATATGCAAGATCCCTTGTTGCAATATGAGAACAGGAAAATATTATCATGTTCCCAAAAACAGTCTAAATGTCTTCACCAACTGACACTGTACTGGATCATATGAAAAAGTGACACGAGCCCCTCAGATTGGTAATTAGCCCACAAGGGAGCCTTAAACAAGTAAAAAGGACACTAAATACGAAAAACAAAACAGCTTTCTGTACTGTCTGAAGAAAACTGCATCACCTCAATGCAACAGACTTTAATACTGTTATCAATAAATTGTACAAAAAAGGCACTGCAGTGTCCTATAATATACAGAAATTTTATGATATGAGTTTATCCAAAAATAGGAAACATAAATAAAATACTGCCCTTGGGTCTGGAAATAGTCCCAGGCAGTGGTGGGTGATGGGATAATTCTACCAGGCTATATGGATATATTGTCAACCAAAAAAATAAAGTATTAAAAAAATACCTCTTATACCCTGTTTCCTTTCCCATTGTATTCTGCTTTACTCATAATAAAGGGGCACTAAACTTAAAAAAAAAAAAATCAAAGCATAAGAAGCAACACACTTAGAAATATATATATATTGAAGCTATTATCAATACACAAGATCCTGCGGTTCGTGGGGTTTTGGAGGTGGCACACCATGACCATGCAATTCTGGCGCCTCTGCTTAAATAACTTTTGTTTGACAAGAATGCATTCACACTAGATGTATGTATTTAAAGTAAAACATATCAGTATTCAAAGTGAATAACAAAGATTAATTTATTAAATAAACTTCTAACATCCATTTTCATACATAAGGTAATATATGAACACAAGACTGTGGGGCCGAATTATCAAGCTCCGAATGGAGCTTGATGCCCCTGTTTCCGCGAAACAGCAGTTATGAAGCAGCGGTCTAAAGACCACTGCTCCATAACTTGTCCACCTGCTCTGAGGCTGCGGACATCAAACCGCCTGATCGTATACAATCAGGTTGATTGACACCCCCTGCTGATTGGCCGCGAACCTGCAGAGGCGGAATTGCACAAGCAGTTCACAAGAACTGCTTGTGCAATTATAAATGCCGACAGCGTATGCTGTCGGAATTTATCGATGTGCGGCGGACAAGATACGCTACATCGCAGGGGCAAAACTACAGGGGGTGCAGAGGTCGCAATTGCGACTGGACCACCAAGGGTGGGGGTCCAGCTTAAAAAAATAAAATACCAGTAGGAGCTGGTGACTCAACTCATGCTCTATCTGTATCATGAAAGTTTAATTTTGACTTGAGTGTCCTTTTAAGCCGATAAATGTAAATTATCCAAAATATATAAGAAGAGTCAGTATAATAATTTTTGCGAATATAAAATATTTTTTATTATAGCTAATCTTTCTTCTTCTTCTACTTAAAGTTTTCTTTCGCATTGCATTAAAGGGACACTTAATTCAAAATTAAACTTTCATGATTTAGACAGAGCATGCAATAAAAAAAATAAAAAAAAACTTTACAATATAGTAGCATTATCAAAATGTGCACAATCTTTTTATATGCAAACTTTCTTAGGCACCAGCTCCTACTGAGCACTGAATATATTTTATTTGCGTCTTGCAATTGGCTGACAGGTGTCACATGATACAAGACGAGAAAAAAATCTACTACTCATTTGAAAGTAAGTGCTATTGCATTGTCTTTTTATTTTGTATTTGTTGATTATGCAATTCTACTACATTTAATGATCCTTTAATGTCTGTGATAGGCAAACCTGAGTCAAGAGTGAAGCTAGAAATTTTATTTCCACTCTGGCTTTATTAATGGTAAGAAATATTATACCCAACCTACTATCAAATGGTTTTTATTTCCTATGCTACTTTGTGTTATAAATGCAAGACTACTGAAAACTGAAAATCTGGAGATTGCAACGTCATATTTATAGCTTTGAAAGCTAGATATTTACATTCCTGATAACAGTGGTTTATCCTTTTCTAGGTTCCTCTAGAGTGCTGTGCTCTTTCATGGGAGCTGCATCTTCTTGTTTCAGACGAGAAGTAATCACTGACCTCAAGCAGAGAAGGCATATTACAAGTTTTGCGTAATGGTGCGGTATGGCTATATCGCTGAAAAATTGGCCATTTCACGTGGAATGGCAGGTCTCCCGTATTACAAGTCAGGGCGGTATAGCTATACCGCAAGAGTTTTAGCCTATAACGCAACGATCCATCCCGCACTCAAAAAATGACGTTTGAGTGCAGGATTTTCCATAGCGCCATATTACAAGTTGTTCAGGCAGGCTATAACGCTAGCGTTATAACTTATACCGCCGCGATCCATTCCGCTATCTGAGATCAGTAGTTATGGATTTTGCAAAACAAAAATGTTTCACAAAACTCAAAACTAAAATGTTACAAAGTACACTAACACCCATAAACTACCTATTAACCCCATAAACCGCGACCCTCCTGCATCGCAAATACTATATTAAACTTATTAACCCCTAAACCCACATTGCCAACACTATATAAATCTAATAACCCCTAAACCGCCGGCCCCCCCGCATCGCCAACACTATAATAAAATATATTAACCCCTAAACCGCTGGTCACCCACATCGCTACTAATAAATGAAACCTATTAACCCCTAAACTGCCAGCCCCACACATCGCCAACACTATAATAAATCTAATAACCCCTAAACCGCCGGTCCCCCGCATAGCTAATAATAAACTAAACCTATTAACCCCTAAACTGCCGGCCCCCCACATCACCAACACTATAATAAAACTATTAACCCCTAAAACGCTGACCCCCCCACATCGCAACACACTAAATTAAACTATTAACCCCTAAACTTTAAATTAAACTTACAATATAACTATCTTTAAATAAATAAAAACTTACCTGTGAAATGAAAAAAAAAACCTGTTTAAACTATAAATTAAACTAACATCACTATTTTAAATAAATGAAACTAAAAATAAAAAAATTAAAAAACACTACGATTAAAAATAAAAAAACCTAACATTACAATATTATAAAATCCTAACACTACAAATAAAAAACAAACAAACATTACAAAAAATAATAAACACTAACATTACGAAAAATATAAAAAAGCTAAGATTACAAAAAATAAACGAAATTATCCAAAATAATAAAAATTACACCAAATCTAATAGCCCTATAAAAACAAAAAAGCCCCCCAAACTTAAAAACACCCCCTAACCTAACAATAAACTACCAATAGCCCTTAAAGGTGCCTTTTGTATGGCATTGCCCTAAGTTAAACAGCTCTTTTACCTACAAAAAATTACAAAGTCCCCCCAACAGTAAAACTCCCCACCCAACCAAGCCCCCAAAATAAAAAAACCTAAGTCTAAAAAAAACCTAAGCTACCCATTGCCCATGAAGGGGCATTTGTGATGGGCATTACCCTTTAGGGCATTCGGCTCTTTTTTGCGTTCTTTACGCACCCGGTTTAGCGCACAACGTGTAATCTAGGTGAGTGTGATTTAATCATCTGCCCTGTTTGAATAGTTTAAACTTAAAGTAACTGTATTAGCAATGATGTGTTGGTTTACAATATCAATGTGTTTTACTTTAATTGCAATAGAAAATTATGCTTTGGCAAATAATACTTTAGAATGTTTTTAAATGAGGAATTAAATTGAGGAAATTGATTGAATATTAGCAGAAATACACAGAGATTCACTCATATTACAAAAAGAATATCTTGTGTGTACTTTGCTCTACATTAAAAATGATTTTCTCAGAACAATAACTGAGGAAACCAGCTATGAATAAATGACGGGCCTAATTGTATAGGGTAGCGCTGGCCAACTTTCTAACACATGGGGTTCACAGATCAATATTTATGAAGCCATTAGGGCCGCATATAAATTTATGATTCTAAACACACAAGTAATAATATACTTCCTAAAAAGTCCAGTGGCACAGGAGATTTAGTTAAGGTTGCAAGATAGCCTCTATTTGCTGTTTTCCCCTAAAGAGGACTCATTTATGTTTTAGCCAACCAAAGCACACATTTTTAGTTTAACTTTTTACAGGGGTCACAAAAACTATGGCATACATTGTTATTTCTGCTTTTTCCCAAGGGTCACAAAGGCTAGTGACAGTTGGCCTTCCATGGTATGGCAAAATTAGAAAGTTTCTTAAAATTGCACGCTCTATCAGAAACATGAAAGTTTAATTTTGACTAGACTATTCCTTTAAGATTTGTATTACAGGTACTTATTCCCAAATCTAGAATTCCAAAACCCAAACATTTTAATTAATATTTAACCCCTTAACGACCAAGGACGTATGCCATACGTCCTTAAAAAAAATACAGTTAATGACCGAGGACGTATGGCGTACATCCTTGGTCTGGAAAGCAGCTGGAAGCGATCCTGCTTGCTTCCAGCTGCTTTCCGGTTATTGCAGTGATCCCTCGATATGGAGGCATCCTGCAATAACCCCCCTTGGCCATCCGATGCAGAGAGAGACACTCTGTGGCCCTCTCTGCACCGGACATTGATGGCCGGTATCGTTGGTGGGTGGGAGCTTACGTGGGAGGTGGGTGGGCGGCCATCGATGCTCTGTGTGGAGTGGAGGGGGGCGGGATCGTGGACGGGACCTACGGGGGCGCGCATGGGCACGCACGTGCACAGGGGGGCGGCGGGGTGGGCGCGTGCACGGGGTGGGAACCGCTACACTACAGAAAAAAAATGAAGTTAAAAGTAAAAAAAATATATTTTTTAAGTAATAAAAAATGAATCTAAGGGTTTTGGAAGGGGTGGGGGGTTGGTCTTGGGGGGGGGGGAAGCTACACTACAGAAAAGGGCATTTTTTTTTATAAAAAGGCACATTTTTTACTAAACTGGGTAGTACCCAAGATGGCGCCCATTAAGGCAGAGGGGAAGGGTTAGAGAGCTGTTTGGTGGGGGATCAGTGAGGTTGGGGGCTAAGGGGGGATCCTACACATTAGCATATGTAAATATTCTAAAAAAAAAAAAAAAAAGGCCAAATACCTTTTATTTTAGTACTGGCAGAGTTTCTGCCAGTACTTAAGATGGCGGGGGACTATTGTGGGGTGGGGGAGGCAAGAGAGCTGTTTGGGAGGGATCAGGGAGTCTGATGTTTCAGGTGGGAGACTGAGCTCTACACTAAAGATAAAATTAACCCTGCAAGCTTCCTACAAGCTACATAATTAACCCCTTCACTGCTAGCCATAATACACGTGTGATGTGCAGCGGCATTTAGCGGCCTTCTAATTACCAAAAAGCAAGGCCAAAGCCATATATGTCTGCTATTTCTGAACAAAGGGGATCCCAGAGAAGCATTTACAACCATTTGTGCCATAATTGCACAAGCTGTTTGTAAATAATTTCAGAAAGAAACCTAAAGTTTGTGAAAAAGTTTCGAAAAAAGGGAACTTTTTTTTTATTTGATCGCATTTGGCGGTGAAATGGTGGCATGAAATATACCAAAATGGGCCTAGATCAATACTTTGGGTTGTCTACTACACGCAACTAAAGCTAAAATTAACCCTACAAGCTCCCTACAAGCTCCCTTATTAACCCCTGCACTGCTGGGCATAATAAACGTGTGGTGCGCAGCGGCATTTAGCGGACTTCTAATTACCAAAAAGCAAAGCCAAAGTTATATATGTCTGCTATTTATGAACAAAGGGGATCCCAGAGAAGCATTTACAACTATTTTTGGCATAATTGCACAAGCTGTTTGTAAATGATTTCAGTGAGAAACCTAAAATTGAGAAAAATGTAACTTTTTTTTAATTTGATTGCATTTGGCGCTGAAATGGTGGCATGAAATATACCAAAATTGGCCTAGATCAATACTTGGGGTTGTCTACTACACTACACTAAAGCTAAAAACTACCCCAAAAAGCTCCCTACATGCTCCCTAATTAACCCTTCACTGCTGGGCATAATACACGTGTGGTGCGCAGTGGCATTTAGCGGCCTTCTAATTACCAAAAAGCAATGCCAAAGTCATATATGCCTGCTATTTCTGAACAAAGGGGATCCCAGAGAAGAATTTACAACCATTTATGCCATAATTGCACAAGCTGTTTGTAAATAATTTAAGTTAGAAACCAAAAGTTTGTGAAAACATTTGTGAAAAAGTGAACGATTTTTTTGTATTTGATCGCATTTGGCGGTGAAATGGTGGTATGAAATATACCAAAATGGGCCTAGATCAATACTTTGGGTTGTCTACTAAAAAAAAATATATACATGTCAAGGGATATTCAGGGATTCCTGAAAGATATTAGTGTTCTAATGTAACTAGCGCTAATTTTGAAAAAAAAAAATTGTTTGGAAATAGCAAAGTGCTACTTGTATTTATGGCCCTATAACTTACAAAAAATCAAAGAACATGTAAACATTGGGTATTTTTAAACTCAGGACAAAATTTAGAAACTATTTAGCATGGGTCTTTTTTGGTGGTTGTAGATGTGTAACAGATTTTGGGGGTCAAAGTTAGAAAAAGTGTGTTTTTTCCCCCATTTTTCCCCATATTTTATAAATAAAATTATAGTAAATTATAAGATATGATGAAAATAATGGTATCTTTAGAAAGTCCATTTAATGGTGAGAAAAACGGTATATAATATACGTGGGTACAGTAAATGAGTAAGAGGAAAATCACAGCTAAAAACAAACACTGCAAAAATGTAAAAATAGCCTTGGTCCCAAACGGACAGAAAATGGAAAAGTGATGTGGTCATTAAGGGGTTAATTTTTTATTTTTTTATTAAATACAGTTTCTTATGGTACTATGTATACAAAGTAATAGAAATTATATAAAACTACCTTTAGGTTAAATGTATAATCTGTATTATGACATGTAAATATTGCATAAAGGACGTAAGATATTGTTGTTTACATTTGGTTCCATCCCATCCAAACAGAAAATGGTATTAAATAAGGCAGCCCATTCTTTTCTTACTTTCATTTGTCAGTTTTTCTCTTTTAATGTATCAATTCTGTAATGTTAGAATTCCTGAAATCTATGTGCAAGCAAACAACAGGACAAAACCAGCAGCAAAAGGCTAAGGTGGAAATTTACCATTAAAATTTGTAACAAAAGGAGATGCCAACAGAAAAAAATATTCTCTTTTTAAAAACGAAATAAATAAAATAAACGTTTTAAAAGCTAGTTACAAATGCAACCATGAAGCTGGGTCAGTTTTGAAAGGCTAAATATGGATTTATTAGTAAAGAGTCTATTGATTTTGTTTACATTTTTTTCAAGATTCAAATTATTCACTTTGCAGGGTGATTTGTTGTGTTGTTATTGATAATAATGTTAGACTGGTTTGCATTTGTAAGCATCAAAGATTTTACAAAAATAAAATAGAAATAAACAGTCTGTTTATTGTCTTTTTATCTGCTCATTAAACAAGTACTGTAAAAAAGCAGATGATGTGGCACATTGATATTGCTTTTTAGCAGAAGACACCTTGGGCGCGATCCGATATACGGCGTAGTTTGCCGCGCAAGCGAGGGAACCCGCGTCGCCCGCAGTTTCAGCTCGCATCTCGAGCTATCCAATATACGGCACAGTCAGTTGCTAATGTGCCGTAAGTCGGATAAACCAGCGATGTCCAGAAATCTGTGCAAGTACAAATTTCTGGCGTCGCCAGTGACTTACGCCACGTTAGAAACTGCCCGGTGCCTACAAAACCTGACTAAAGTATGAAATCACCCGCACTATCTAACACGCCTCCCTCTATCCGCTATCCCCCCCTCACTATCCTAACAATAAAATATGTATTAACCCCTAAACCGCCGCTCCCGGACCCCGCCACCAGCTATATTAAATCTGTAACCCCTAAAGTGAGCCCCTACCCCCGCCGACATCTATTTTAAAATTATTAACCCCTAATTAATCCCCCTACCCCGCCGCCATCTATATTAAATTATTTAACCCCTAAAATACTAAACTATCCCTACCACTAAACCTAAGTCTAAACCCTACAAATAGCCCTGAAAAGTTCCGATCAGCCAATAGAATGCGAGCTCAATCTGATTGGCTGATTGGTTCAGCCAATCAGATTGAACTTGAATCTGATTGGCTGATTCAATCAGCCAATCAGATCTTTTCTACCTTAATTCCAATTGGCTGATAGAATCCTATCAGCAATCGGAATTCGATGGACGCCATCTTGGATGACGTCATTTAAAGGTACCTCATTCGTCGTTCAGTCGTCGGTCGGGATGGATGCTCCGCGTCGGTGGAGCGAAGAAAGAAGATTGAAGAGGCCGCTTGATGGAAGATGCTGCCGGATGGAAGAAGACTTTGCTGCCGCTTGGATAAAAACATCGCCGGGATGAAGACCTTCTTCTTTGCCGCTTGGATAGACATCACCCGGATCGGATGAGGAGTTCAGCCCGGCGTGGTGAAGATAAGGTAGGGAGATCTTCAGGGGGGTAGTGTTAGGTTTATTTAAGGGGGGTTTGGGTTAGATAAGGGGTATGTGGGTGGTGGGTTTTAATGTTGGGGGGTGGTATTGTGTTTTTTTTTTCAGGCAAAAAAGAGCAGTTTTCTTTGGGGCATGCCCCGCAAAAAGTCCTTTTAAGGGCTGGTAAGGTAAAAGAGCTTTGAACTTTTTTTAATTTAGAATAGGGTAGGGAAATTTTTTTATTTTGGGGGGCTTTATTATTTTATTAGGGGGCTTAGAATAGGTGTAATTAGCTTAAAAATCTTGTGATCTTTTTTTTATTTTTTGTAATTTAGTGTTTGTTTGTTTTTGTAATTTAGTTTAGTTTATTTAATTGTATTTTTAGATAGATATTTGTAGTTTATTTAATTTATTGATAGTGTAGGTGTATTTGTAACTTAGGTTAGGATTTATTTTACAGTTAATTGGGTAATTATTTTAACAAGGTAGCTATTAAATAGTTAACTATTTAATAGCTATTATACCTAGTTAAAATAATTAACAATTTACCTGTAAAATAAATATAAACCCTAACATAGCTACAATGTAATTATTAATTATATTGTAGCTATCTTAGGGTTTTATTTTATAGGTAAGTGTTTAGATTTAAATAGGAATATTTTAGTTTATAATATGAATTAGATTTATTTAATAAGAATTTAGTTAGGGGTGTTAGGATTAGATAGAGTTAATATAGTTAATATAAATACTATAGTAACTATATTAACTATATTAACCCTAATATAATTAGGGTTAATATAGTAAATATATATAATGTAATAACTATATTAACTATAATATACCTTAGGGTTAATATAGATAATATAGCTGGCGGCGGGGTAGGGGTGGTGGGGTGGTGGGGGGTAGATTAAATTAGGGGTTAATAATTTTAATATAGATGGCGGCGGTTGTAAGGGGGCTTACATTAGAGGTTAATACTATTAATATAGGTGGCGGTGGTGTAGGGAGGGCAGGTTATAGGGCAAAAGAGCTGTTTACTTTGGGGCAAAGCCCCGCAAAAGGCCCTTTTAAGGGCTGGTAATAGAGATAATTATTTTAGGGGGATTAGATTAGGGGTTAATAATATTAATATAGCTGGCGGCGGTATAGGGGGATTAGATTATGGGGTTAATAATTTTTATATATGTGGCGGCGGTGTAAGGGGTCAGATTAGGGGATAGATAAGGTAGATGGCGGCAGTGTAAGGGGTTCACATTAGGGGATAGATCAGGTAGATGGCGGCGGTTTTAGGGGTTCACATTAGGGGATACATCAGTTAGATGGTGGCGGTTTTAGGGGCTCACAGTAGGGGGTTAGTTTATGTAGATGGCGGCGGTTTAGGGGTTAAATACTTTATTAGGGATTGCGGCGGGGGATCGCGGTTGACAGGGAGATAGACATTGCGCATCGCGTTAGGTGTTAGGTTTTATTTAGCAGATCACGGTTGACAGGTAGATAGACATTGCGCATGCGTTAGGTGTTAGGTTTATTTAGCAGGTAGTTTAGGGAGTTACGGGGCTCCAATAGTCAGCGTAAGGCTTCTTACGGCTGCTTTTGTGGCGAGGTGAAAAATGGAGTAAGATTTCTTCATTTTCGCCACGTAAGTCCTTACGCTGGTTTGGTATACCTGCCTATGGCCCAAAAAACTACGGGCGGACAGCAGAAATATACGTGCGTAACTTCTAAGTTACGCCGTATATAGGTACCAAACCAGCGCAAATATTGGCGTCGCCAGCTTTTGCGGGCGACGATTTTTATCGGATCGAGCCCCTTGCAAGCATTGGCACAGAAGACACCTTGTAAGCACTGGCGTGGTCTGAGCTATTATATCACTTGTACTAAATATGTAGCTGGGAGTTCAAGCTATTTGTAATTCTTATGAACCCATACTTTGAATTTATTTGCCAGATTTTAAAGGAACATTAAAGTCACAGTAAAACTTGCATGACTCTGAAACAATAGATTAAGATAGGTCTGAACACTACCGCAATATCAAAAACAACTGTATATCACATAGGGGTTTGATTTATCAAGCTGCTGCAGCGTACATACGTGCCCCCTGTCTGCTACAGTTTGCCTCTGGCGGGCTGAATTCCGCTACTGAATTCAGCAATGCACAAGAACCTCAACTTTGCGCTCTTGTGTGCAACGCTGCCAACCTACCCGAGCACAGCCAATCATGCTTGAACTGTCAATCTCCCCGGTTGGACAAGATGTGGGGAGATTGAAATTCGCCACCTAAGAGGTGGCAATAATGTTAGGGAAGCAGCGGTCTGATGACCGCTGGCGTTTGCTTGTTAAATATGGACTGCAGGTTCTCTTGTAAGTACCTGAAGCTGTAGGCAGGTGAGGCCTGCCAAAGGGTTTGGTAAATCGACCCCATACTGTCCCTAGACATTGCCACTCCAAACATAATGGGATCTAATCTTCTTTTGTATTTTGCCTATAGAGTTTGTACCACAGTCCCATCTCTACAATAGATTTAATAGGGTACGTCAGAGAGAGATGTATTGAATGCACAAATTACATCCATATGGTCTTAATCTGAATGTGGATTTGGACTGCTTTTTAGTTTTATAGTGCTTTGGGAATCACATTTAGACATTATTGCATTTGTGCGCATATAGGTATACATATTCACTAATGAGTAAAGTTTACACATCATTTACATGCAATAACACATAGATTGAATGAAGGGTTTATTTCCGTATCTTCTATGAGATTGATCACATAGCTAAATGAAAACACTTTAATTATCAATTTTTTGAGTATTAGCATAATCACCATTTAGAGCAGACTTTTAGATGGCTTCGTATGGGAAGTGGATCTTGTAGGTATTTTTTGTTGTTGTTGTTATATATCATTTCTATTTATTTTATTATATTTTTCAGGTTTATAAAGATAATGATATTAATACTGGTCTCCACTCTTTTATGTGTATCCTATTAAGTATAGTTTCTAATGCAACAATGTGATTGTTATACTGGAGTTTCTGATATTCATTAAATTGTATGCCGTTTATAATTGACTGAAATGTGATCAAGGGTGGGTAACTAAAGGGCATGTTTTATCTTCAGTTCGTTCTGATTAGCCCTTTTGTGTATTTATGAAAGTGAGGTTGTATATGATGTTATCAGCCTGATGAAACGGTGTGTCCCCCGAGAAATGCGTTTGCTGATTATAATTTTAACTGTGTTTTAATAAATATTTTGGGCTAGATTACAAGTGGAGTGCTAATTTACTGCACGCATCCAAAAGGGCAAATTTGCCCTTTGCAAGCGTGCAATAAATAATCAGCCATTACATAAGTGGCTCGTTATTTGCTACCGCAAGCTCGCAGGTAGCAATAGCGATTATAAAAATTATCCGAATATCAGATTTATCGTTAATTTTTTAAATGTGCCCCAAATGCCTCAAAATAACATTATAATGTATTTAAATTTGTTTTTTTTTTTTATTGTTAATAAAATAACTGCACCAGGCACTTTTTTAGGGACTAAAGTTGGTGGGTGTGGGGTGTTTGAAAATAAAATAAAAACTATGGGTTCAGTATTCCTTTAGTAGCTCATGCCAATCACTGCATTTAAACCAACATGCAGTACATTTTATCCTCTTTAACCTTTAACTTTAATTTTGAACAATCTTCACTGTTTCTCCTTTGTAAAAGCCTGATCAATTTTATATTGTAACTGTGTTTTTTTTCTTTTCAAGGATTTAATATCCTTGATGTGTCCCAATTTAAACATCAGTGTCTGACGTTCTGGTGTCACAGGGTGCTCAGTTGTAATGGGTTTTTTTTCCAACCATATTTTCTCTTCTCATTTCATAGTTTAATAGTATTAACTAGTATTGTTTAAGTTACACTACAAACTGTCCTCTCTTGCAGGATACAATTAAAGAAGTAATAGCATTCTCTCTCTACACACCCAGAACTTTGAGATTGACTGCGGGGGACTCCCTCAATAACTGCCTACATTCAGAATCCCTTTGTATATTTAGCTTTTATTGAGATTGTCTTTTATTCTTTTTACTTTTGTTTAGTTCTCTTCAAATACGTTTAGAAGTATTTTACTTTGTTCTGTCTGATACTAATAATATATCTATCTATCATCTAACTATCTATCATCTATCTATACACACTTAAAAGGGATACTAAACTCAACATTTTCTTTCATGATTCATGATTGCAAATGTTAAGCAACTTTCTAATTTACTCATATTATCAATTTTCTTCATTCTCTTGCTAGCTTCATTTGAAAAAGCAGGAATCTAAGCTCTGGAGCCGGCCCATTTTAGGTTCAGGACCCTGGGTAGCGCTTGCTGATTTGGTGGCTACATTTAGCCACCAAACAGCTTAAAATTGTTGCTTAAAATTGCATTCTCTATCTGAATCATGAAAGAAAAAAATCCATGGAATTTTAATGTTTGATTGTGTAGTGTGTGTGTGGTATGTATCTAATAAGAAGTGTGTGCATACTGTGTGTAAGTGTTGAGTGTAGTGTGTTTATACTGTGTGTAAATGTTGAGTGTAATGTGTGTATACTGTGTGTAAGTGTTGAGTGTAATGTGTGTATACTATGTGTAAATGTTGAGCGTAGTGTGTGTATACTGTGTGTAAGTGTTGAGTGTAATATGTGTATACTGTGTGTGTATGCTGTTTGTAAGCACTGAGCGTAGTGTGTGTATACTGTGTTTAAGTGTTGTATGCTGTGTGTATTCTTTTTTATGTGTTAAGTGTAATCTGTGTATACTTGTATAAGTGTTGAGTGTAGTGTGTTTATACTGTGTTTAAGTGTTCAGTGTAGTGTGTGTATACTGTGTGTGTGTTAAATGCAGTGTGTGTATACTATCTATCCATCTATACACACTTACTTTAAAGCCAACATTTTCTTTCATAATTCAGAAAGAGATTGAAAATGTTAAGCTAATTATCATAACTATCTAATTTACTCATATTATCAATTTTCTTTATTCTCTTGCTATCTTTATTTGAAAAAAGCCGGAATCTAAGCTCTGGAGCCGGCCCATTTTAGGTTCAGACCCTTGGTAGAGCTTGCTGATTTGGTGGCTACATTTAGTCACCAATCATCTTAAAATTGCATTCGATAATCTGAATCATGGAAGAAAAAAATCCATTGTTTTTTCTTTTTTTAAATTGGGGTTCAAATCAGGCATATATATTGCATATGTCAGAAAAAACATTCAAAGAAAATGAGTCTTATATTACAACCAATATAAAGAAACAAAAGGTAAATGAACAATGTATATTCATATGCTAAATGTCAGGATTATAATATTGCATACTGCCTGCCGTCTATATACCCTCTAGATAGTGTCTAAGGCCACTCTAAACCAAAAACAATAGAGGGTAATCAAATACAATGAGAGACCTTTGTGGATCTCAAATAAGGAACCTCAAATTAATTTTCTTATATATGTCGATATTCCACACAAAAAAAAACAATCATAGGTATGGTATCATATAGTAAGTACCAATACATAACTTATTGCAACTTTCTATTTACAGTAAAATTGTCACTGGTTTGTTCACTCATTAACCTCTTATTCGTGTATAGTAAAGCTCAATGGTATTCCCTATTATCGCCACTTTTGCCGCTATATGTCACTCATGAGAAACCTAAAAATGCCAATCAGTTACAATATTTTAACAACTGAGTATATAACTAGAATGGTACAATATAAAGAATTGGGAAATATGGGCAATTACAAAACACTATGAAAGGGGACCTGAGCTTCTATAAAATGTAAAGAGATATAGTGGTCTACTGATGGAATATGGGAAATGTTGTGAGTTTATTCAAAAAGTAATTAAATGGAAGAGTGGGATTAGGGAAAACATGTGCTATGGTAACAGAGTTAGAAATACACTGCATAACGTATATTTGAGAGAAGTAAATATGTTTTGACGCTGAATGGTGAGAACGTTATAATATTACTAACCCTTATTACCACAAAGATACACTATGAGGTGGTGGGAATACAAAGAGCTAGTGGGCATTAAATTAGACAGCAGTGAATTATACTGAGCCTTTGTTAGCTACCTTAAAACTCAGTTCACATAAGCATAAATGGATATACTTTGAAGTACCGGCCGCAGACCCAGAGATATATCACTATAAATTAATTACAACCTATCTCTAATCATAGAGCGAGCAGTAGTACAAATAAAGTCACATCATTCATTACCATCAGGTCTACTCACATTATAATTTACACCTATACAACTAATACACAGTGAGCCTGCACAATATACTGTAGACAATATAAGTTACCTGAATCTGCATTGGAAACTAATTAAATTAACAGAGATATACACGTTATACAGACATCGATAACATTCAAATCTTTTTTTTTTTTTGTTTAAAAAGGAAACCTTAAGTGCAACTTGATAGGTGCAGTCTCATAGTTCACGCATACTTAACTTTTGAGATTATAGGTATAATCGTAGAGTAGGAGCCAATTTCAAATATTGATATTGACATCAGCTGCACTATCTGTATAGTTAGAAAGTACATGGGAATGAGATCTAATGATCAGATGAAGTAAACTCAGGCGCATCACCATCATAAAGATTCAGTACATATGAACATGTGATATAAACAATCTGATCATCTCACTATGGTCTATAAGCCCCCACTTTAGGTGATCTGCTATGGCAAAGGGGCTGACACTCCCAGCCAGGGAGATTGCATGGGATCACTGGGATTCAATAACGCCACACTGGCTACTTTACTTCTCTGAGACTTTAGGGCGACATGCATCCGCTCCTCTTCCAGCCTGTATTTGACTCTCCAGGTGACCAGCTCTCCGGCTCACACATTTATTGGTACGGTTCGTGGCCATAGTTATTTTCTTACTCAGAGTAGCCCAATCTCCCAAGTTTGGCCATTCCGATTCTGTGACTTTCAGGCGCCTGGCTATTACGGGTTCCTTACAGGGATTACTGAATCCTGCACTCGGCATAAGATGAAACCCTCCTCTGGGTGTGTTGGTATTAACACTGCTATCTTCTCTGACTTTGGACCATCCACAAGGTTAGACTGGTGTAGATGGATGCTTTGATTCTCCTTTGAAGATGCTAATAGCGCCTCCACAGTGTGGTGTACCGACTGCTGGAGATCGGTAAAAAATGTGGTGGATTAGGTTTATTGCATAGCTTGCCCAACTCTCGATCATCTTCATGTCTATCCAAAATAAATTGTGCAGTAGAACCACTTAAAATAATTCAGGTATAGAGACAGTTTCAAAACTGTCTCTACACTGTCTCTGCCGAGGATATAAGAGCCAAGAGCCCACTGGGTTATGTAGACAACAAATGAGGCACTTTAAGTTCTCTAGCTGAATATACAATCAGTTCTTGCGTTTTGCACTCAGATCTGCTATCAGATGGCTGTTCAAATCGGCGGATTATTAGGCTTCACCAGGAGCATCTGAAAAAAGCGGCTGCACACTGCCATTGCCCGGACATGCCCCAAATCCATGGATTTTTAATGTTTAATTGTGTAGTGGTAAGTGTCTAATATGAAGTGTGTGCATACTGTGTGTAAGTATTGTATGGTAGTTGTGTTTACTGTGTGTAAGTGTTGAGTGTAATGTGAGTATACTGTGTGTAAGTATTGTATGCAGTGTGTACATACTATGTGTAAATGTTGAGTGTAGTGTGTGTATACTGTGTGTAAGTATTGAGTATAGTGTGTGTATGCTGTGTAAAAGTGTTGAGTGTAATGTGTGTATACTGTGTGTAAGTGATGTATGCAGTGTGTGTATACTGTTTGTAAGTGCTGAGTGTAGTGTGTGTATACTGTGTTTTAATGCTGTATGCTGTGTGCATACTTTTTGTAAGTGTTGAGTGTAATCTGTGTATACTTTGTGCAAGTGTTCTATGCAGTGGCGTGATATACATGTATAAGTGTTGAGTGTAATGTGTTTTATACTGTGGTAAGTGCTGAGCGTAGTGCGTGTATGCTGTGTAAAAGTGTTGAGTGTAATGTGTGTATACTGTGTGTAAGTGTTGTATGCAGTGTGTGTATAGCTTTGAGTGTAGTGTGTTTATAATGTGTGTAAGTGTTGAGTGTAGTGTGTGTATACTGTGTGTAAGTATTGTATATAGTGTGGGTATACTGTGTGTAAGTGTTGAGTGTAATGTGTGTATACTGTGTGTTAAGTATTGTATACTGTGTGTAAGTGTTGAGGTGTAATGTGTGTATACTGTGTGTAAGTGCTAAGCGTAGTGTGTGTATACTTTGTTTAAGTGTTGTATGCAATGGTGTGTATAGTTTTGAGTGTTGTGTGCTTATACTGTGTGTAAGTGTTGAGTGTAGTGTGTGTAAGTATTGTATATAGTGTGTGTATACTGTGTGTAAGTGTTGAATGTAGTGCGTGTATACTGTGTGTAAGTGTTGAGTGTAGTGTGTGTATACTGAGCGAAAGTGTTGAGTGTAGTGTGTGTATACTGTGTGTAAGTGTTCTATGCAGTGGGTATATACTTGTATAAGTATTGAGTGTAGTGTGTTTATACTGTGTGTAAGCATTGTATATAGTGTGGGTATACTGTATGTAAGTGTTGAGTGTAGTGTGTGTATACTGTGTGTAAGTGCTGAGTGCAGTGTGTGTATACTGTGTGTAAATGCTTAGTGTAGTGTGTGTATTCTGTGTGTAAATGTTGAGTGTAGTGTGTGTAAACTGTGTGTAAGTGTTCAGTACAGTGTGTGCATACTGTGTGTAAATGTTAAGTGTAGTGTGTGTATACAGTGTGTAAGGTTGAGTGTAATGTGTTTATACTGTGGGTAAGTGTTGAATGTAGGTCCTTGTATACTGTGTTTAAGTGTTGAGTGTAGTGTGTGTATACTGAGCGAAAAATGTTGAGTGTAGTGTGTGTATACTGTGTGTAAATGTTGAATGTAATGTGTGTATACTGTGTGTAAGTGTTGTATGGAGTGGGTGTATACTATGTATAAGTATTGTATATAGTGTGGGTATATTACTTTGTATGCGTTGAGTGTAATGTGTGTATACTGTGTGTAAGTATTCTATGCAGTGGGTATATACTTGTATAAGTATTGAGTGTATTGTGTTTATACTGTCTGTAAGTATTGTATATAGTGTGGGTATACTGTGTGCAAGTGTTGAGTGTAGTGTGTGTATACTGTGTGTAAGAGCTGAGTGCAGTGTGTGTATTCTGTGTGTAAATGTTGAGTGTAGTGTGTGTAAACTGCGTGTAAGTGTTCAGTGCAGTGTGTGTATACTGTGTGTAAATTTTAAGTGTAGTGTGTGTATACTGTTTGTAAGTGTTGAGTGTAATGTGTGTATACTGTGTGTACGTGTTGAATGTAGTGTGTGTATACTGAGCGAAAGTGTTGAGTGTAGTGTGTGTATACTGTGTGTAAGTGTTGAATGTAATGTGTGTATACTGTGTGTACGTGTTGTGTATATAGTGTGGGTATACTGTGTTTAATTGTTGAGTGTATTGTGTGTATACTGTGTGTAAATATTGAGAGTAGTGTGTATACTGTGTGTAATGGTTGAGTGTAGTGTTTGTATACTGTGTTTAAGTGTTGAGTGTAGTGTGTGTATTCTGTGTGTAAGTGCTGAGTGTAGTGTGTGTATACTGTGTGTAAGTATTGTATATAGTGTATTTATACTGTGTGTAAGTATTGTATATAGTTTGAGTATACTGTGCGTAAGTGTTGAGTGCAGTGTGTGTATTACTGTGTGTAAGTATTGTGCTATATAGTGTGGGTATACTGTGTTTAAGTGTTGAGTGTAGTGTGTGTATACTGTGTGTAATGGTTGAGTGTAGTGTTTGTATACTGTGTTTAAGTGTTGAGTATAGTGTGTATACTGTGTGCAAATGCTGAGTGTAGTGTGTGTATTCTGTGTGTAAGTGCTGAGTGTAGTGTGTGTATACTTAGTGTATCATTGGTGTAGTTTATGTTTACATGTGTAGTGTTTGTATAGGATGACTTCTAACTTTTATCTGAAATGTTTATCTCAGCAACTACTGCTTGCTTTTTCCCCCATAAAAAAACAGAATTTATGTTTACCTGATAAATTACTTTCTCCAACGGTGTGTCCGGTCCACGGCGTCATCCTTACTTGTGGGATATTCTCTTCCCCAACAGGAAATGGCAAAGAGCCCAGCAAAGCTGGTCACATGATCCCTCCTAGCCTCCGCCTTCCCCAGTCATTCGACCGACGTAAAGGAGGAATATTTGCATAGGAGAAATCATATGGATACCGTGGTGACTGTAGTTAAGAAAATAAATTATCAGACCTGATTAAAAAACCAGGGCGGGCCGTGGACCGGACACACCGTTGGAGAAAGTAATTTATCAGGTAAACATAAATTCTGTTTTCTCCAACATAGGTGTGTCCGGTCCACGGCGTCATCCTTACTTGTGGGAACCAATACCAAAGCTTTAGGACACGGATGAAGGGAGGGAGCAAATCAGGTCACCTAATGGAAGGCACCACGGCTTGCAAACCTTTCTCCCAAAAATAGCCTCAGAAGAAGCAAAGTATCAAACTTGTAAAATTTGGTAAAAGTGTGCAGTGAAGACCCAAGTCGCTGCCTTACATATCTGATCAACAGAAGCCTCGTTCTTGAAGGCCCATGTGGAAGCCACAGCCCTAGTGGAATGAGCTGTGATTCTTTCAGGAGGCTGCCGTCCGGCAGTCTCATAAGCCAATCTGATGATGCTTTTAATCCAAAAGAGAGAGAGGTAGAAGTTGCTTTTTGACCTCTCCTTTTACCAGAATAAACAACAAACAAGGAAGATGTTTGTCTAAAATCCTTTGTAGCATCTAAATAGAATTTTAGAGCGCGAACAACATCCAAATTGTGCAACAAACGTTCCTTCTTTGAAACTGGATTCGGGCACAAAGAAGGCACGACTATCTCCTGGTTAATGTTTTTGTTAGAAACAACTTTCGGAAGAAAACCAGGTTTAGTACGTAAAACCACCTTATCTGCATGGAACACCAGATAAGGAGGAGAACACTGCAGAGCAGATAATTCTGAAACTCTTCTAGCAGAAGAAATTGCAACCAAAAACAAAACTTTCCAGATAATAACTTAATATCAACGGAATGTAAGGGTTCAAACGGAACCCCCTGAAGAACTGAAAGAACTAATTGAGACTCCAGGGAGGAGTCAAAGGTTTGTAAACAGGCTTGATTCTAACCAGAGCCTGAACAAAGGCTTGAACATCTGGCACAGCTGCCAGCTTTTTGTGAAGTAACACAGACAAGGCAGAAATCTGTCCCTTCAAGGAACTTGCAGATAATCCTTTCTCCAATCCTTCTTGAAGAAAGGATAGAATCTTAGGAATTTTTACCTTGTCCCAAGGGAATCCTTTAGATTCACACCAACAGATATATTTTTTCCATATTTTGTGGTAAATTTTTCTAGTTACAGGCTTTCTGGCCTGAACAAGAGTATCAATAACATAATCTGAGAACCCTCGCTTTGATAAGATCAAGCGTTCAATCTCCAAGCAGTCAGTTGGAGTGAGACCAGATTCGGATGTTCGAACGGACCTTGAACAAAGAAGGTCTCGTCTCAAAGGTAGCTTCCATGGTGGAGCCGATGACATATTCACCAGGTCTGCATACCAAGTCCTGCGTGGCCACGCAGGAGCTATCAAGATCACCGATGGCCCTCTCTGATTGATCCTGGCTACCAGCCTGGGGATGAGAGGAAACGGCGGGAATACATAAGCTAGTTTGAAGGTCCAAGGTGCTACTAGTGCATCTACTAGAGTCGCCTTGGGATCCCTGGATCTGGACCCGTAGCAAGGAACCTTGAAGTTCTGACGAGAGGCCATCAGATCCATGTCTGGAATGCCCCACAGTTGAGTAATGTGGGCAAAGATTTCCGGATGGAGTTCCCACTCCCCCGGATGTAATGTCTGACGACTCAGAAAATCCGCTTCCCAATTTTCCACTCCTGGGATGTGGATTGCAGACAAGTGGCAGGAGTGAGTCTCCGCCCATTGAATGATTTTGGTCACTTCTTCCATCGCCAGGGAACTCCTTGTTCCCCCCTGATGGTTGATGTACGCAACAGTCGTCATGGTGTCTGATTGAAACCGTATGAACTTGGCCTTTGCTAGCTGAGGCCAAGCCTTGAGAGCATTGAGTATCGCTCTCAGTTCCAGAATATTTATCGGTAGAAGAGATTCTTCCCGAGACCAAAGACCCTGAGCTTTCAGGAGTCACCAGACCGCGCCCCAGCCCATCAGACTGGCGTCGGTCGTGACAATGACCCACCTCTGGTCTGCGGAAGCTCATCCCCTGTGACTGGTTGTCCAGGGACAGCCACCAACGGAGTGAATCTCTGGTCCTCTGATTTACCTTGTATCGTCGGAGACAAGTCTGTATAGTCCCCATTCCACTGACTGAGCATGCACAGTTGTAATGGTCTTAGATGAATGCGCGCAAAAGGAACTATGTCCATTGCCGCTACCATCAAACCTATTACTTCCATGCACTGCGCTATGGAAGGAAGAGGAACGGAATGAAGTATTTGACAAGAGTTTAGAAGTTTTGTTTTTCTGGCCTCTGTCAGAAAAATCCTCATTTCTAAGGAGTCTATTATTGTTCCCAAGAAGGGAACCCTCGTTGACGGAGATAGAGAACTCTTTTCTACGTTCACTTTCCATCCGTGAGATCTGAGAAAGGGCCAGGACAATGTCCGTGTGAGCCTTTGCTAGAGGAAGGGACGACGCTTGAATCAGAATGTCGTCCAAGTAAGGTACTACTGCAATGCCCCTTGGTCTTAGCACCGCTAGAAGGGACCTAGTACCTTTGTGAAAATCTTGGAGCAGTGGCTAATCTGAACGGAAGTGCCACGAATTGGTAATGCTTGTCCAGGAATGCGAACCTTAGGAACCGATGATGTTCCTTGTGGATAGGAATATGTAGATACGCATCCTTTAAATCCACCGTGGTCATGAATTGACCTTCCTGGATGGAAGGAAGAATTGTTCGAATGGTTTCCATTTTGAACGATGGAACCTTGAGAAACTTGTTTAGGATCTTGAGATCTAAGATTGGTCTGAACGTTCCCTCTTTTTTGGGAACTACGAACAGATTGGAGTAGAACCCCATCCCTTGTTCTCCTAATGGAACAGGATGAATCACTCCCATTTTTAACAGGTCTTCTACACAATGTAAGAATGCCTGTTTTTTTATGTGGTCTGAAGACAATTGAGACCTGTGGAACCTCCCCCTTGGGGGAAGCCCTTTGAATTCCAGAAGATAACCTTGGGAGACTATTTCTAGCGCCCAAGGATCCAGAACATCTCTTGCCCAAGCCTGAGCGAAGAGAGAGAGTCTGCCCCCACCAGATCCGGTCCCGGATCGGGGGCCAACATCTCATGCTGTCTTGGTAGCAGTGGCAGGTTTCTTGGCCTGCTTTCCCTTGTTCCAGCCTTGCATTGGTCTCCAGGCTGGCTTGGCTTGAGAAGTATTACCCTCTTGCTTAGAGGACGGTAGCACTTGGGGCTGGTCCGTTTCTACGAAAGGGACGAAAATTAGGTTTATTTTTGGCCTTGAAAGACCTATCCTGAGGAAGGGCGTGGCCCTTGCCCCAGTGATATCAGAGATAATCTCTTTCAAGTCAGGGCCAAACAGCGTTTTCCCCTTGAAAGGAATGTTAAGCAATTTGTTCTTGGAAGACGCATCCGCTGACCAAGATTTTAACCAAAGCGCTCTGCGCGCCACAATAGCAAACCCAGAATTTTTCGCCGCTAACCTAGCCAATTGCAAAGTGGCGTCTAGGGTGAAAGAATTAGCCAATTTAAGAGCACGGATTCTGTCCATAATCTCCTCATAAGAAGGAGAATTACTAGTGATCGCCTTTTCTAGCTCATCGAACCAGAAACACGCGGCTGTAGTGACAGGGACAATGCATGAAATTGGTTGTAGAAGGTAACCTTGCTGAACAAACATCTTTTTAAGCAAACCTTCTAATTTTTTATCCATAGGATCTTTGAAAGCACAACTATCTTCTATGGGTATAGTGGTGCGTTTGTTTAGAGTAGAAACCGCCCCCTCGACCTTGGGGACTGTCTGCCATAAGTCCTTTCTGGGGTCGACCATAGGAAACAATTTTTTAAATATGGGGGGAGGGACGAAAGGTATACCGGGCCTTTCCCATTCTTTATTTACAATGTCCGCCACCCGCCTTGGGTATAGGAAAAGCTTCGGGGGGCCCCGGGACCTCTAGGAACTTGTCCATTTTACATAGTTTCTCTGGAATGACCAAATTCTCACAATCATCCAGAGTGGATAACACCTCCTAAGCAGAGCGCGGAGATGTTCCACTAAATTTAAATGTAATCACATCAGGTTCAGCTTGTTGAGAAATTTTCCCTGAATCTGAAATTTCTCCTCAGACAAACCTCCCCTGGCCCCCTCAGACTGGTGTAGGGGGCCCTTCAGAAACAATATCATCAGCGTCCTCATGCTCTTCAGTATTTTCTAAAACAGAGCAGTCGCGCTTTCGCTGATAAGTGGGCATTTTGGCTAAAAATGTTTTTGATAGAATTATCCATTACAGCCGTTAATTGTTGCATAGTAAGGAGTATTGGCGCGCTAGATGTACTAGGGGCCTCTTGTGTGGGCAAGACTGGTGTAGACGAAGGAGGGGATGATGCAGTACCATGCTTACTCCCCTCACTTGAGGAATCATCTTGGGCATCATTGTCAATTGTCACATAAATCACATTTATTTAAATGAATAGGAATTCTGGCTTCCCCACATTCAGAACATGGGCATCATTTTCTCTAAATTTTGTGTCACATAAATCACATCTATTTAAATGAGAAGGGACCTTGGCTTCCCCACATTCAGAACACAGTCTATCTGGCAGTTCAGACATGTTAAACAGGCATAAACTTGATAACAAAGTACAAAAAAACCGTTTTAAAATAAAACCGTTACTGTCACTATAAATTTTAAACTGAACACACTTTATTACTGCAATTGCGAAAAAGTATGAAGGAATTGTTCAAAATTCACCAAAATTTCACCACAGTGTATTAAAGCCTTAAAAAGTATTGCACACCAAATTTGGAAGCTTTAACCCTTAAAATAACGGAACCGGAGCCGTTTTTATATTTAACCCCCTTTACAGTCCCTGGTATCTGCTTTGCTGAGACCCAACCAAGCCCAAAGGGGAATACGATACCAAAATGACGCCTTCAGAAAGTCTTTTCTATGTATCAGAGCTCCTCACACATGCATCTGCATGTCATGCTTCTCAAAAACAAGTGCGCAATACAGGCGCGAAAATGGAGACTCTGCCTATGATTAGGGAAAGCCCCTAGAGAATAAGGTGTCCAATAGAGTGCCTGCCGGTTATTTTACAAAATTCCCAAGATTAAAATAATTCCTCAAGGCTATGGAGTATAAAATATGTTTATATATAATCGATTTAGCCCAGAAAATGTCTACAGTCTTAAAAAGCCCTTGTGAAGCCCTTATTTACTGTCTGAAATAAAATGGCTTACCGGATCCCTAGGGAAAAATGACAGCTTCCAGCATTACATCGTCTTGTTAGAATGTGTCATACTTCAAGCAGCAAAAGTCTGCTCACTGTTCCCCCAACTGAAGTTAATTCCTCTCAAACAGTCCTGTGTGGAACAGCCATCGATTTTAGTAACGGTTGCTAAAATCATTTTCCTCTTACAAACAGAAATCTTCATCTCTTTTCTGTTTCAGAGTAAATAGTACATAACCAGCACTATTTTTAAAAATAACAAACTCTTGATTGAATAATAAAAACTACAGTTAAACACTAAAAAACTCTAAGCCATCTCCGTGGAGATGTTGCCTGTACAACGGCAAAGAGAATGACTGGGAAGGCGGAGCCTAGGAGGGATCATGTGACCAGCTTTGCTGGGCTCTTTGCCATTTCCTGTTGGGGAAGAGAATATCCCACAAGTAAGGATGGACGCCCGTGGACCGGACACACCTATGTTGGAGAAAAGCATTTAATAGACAATAAAGTGTATCTGGTGCAGGTTTGCCTAATCATTCAGATTTCAAAAATCAACTAATTTACTTTATATTTGAGCAAATTTTCAGACAAGTTATTTCACACAATAGAAAGAGAAAAGCATTGGTAAAAAAAACATTGAACAGTCTGGCAAACTTAAACTACAGCTGTATACTTGTATATGATCAAAGACAATCACCATGACTGCTGACACAGACCTGAGCGCACACATTGGTCTCTAGTTATTAAGGTCTGTCGGACCTGAATCTGACAGTGCGGATCAGGTCCGACAGACCTTGCTGAATACGGCGAGCAATACGCTCGCCGTATTCAGCATTGCACCAGCAGCTCACAAGAGCTGCTGGTGCAACGCCGCCCCCCTGCAGACTCGTGGCCAATAGGCCGCCAGCAGGGGGTTGTCATAAACCCGATCGTACTCGATCGGGTTGATTTCCGGCGATGTCTGTCCGCCTGCTCAGAGCAGGCGGACAGGTATATGGAGCAGCGGTCTTTGTGACTGCTGCTTCATAACTGCTGTTTCTGGTGAGCCTGCAGGCTCACCAGAAACACGGGGCATCAAGCTCAATCAGAGCTTGATACATATGCCCCAAAGAAGTTAGTACTGACTCAGCACTCACAGCTCAGAAGCATACAAGGAGACAGAGGAAATCAAAGTAGCGGATTGTGAAATGACTATGGATAAGTATTTTGCAACACTATGAAAACACCCACCTCTTGCAATCCAAATCTACAACTACAGATCCAGAGAGAAACAGAATTGGGATTAGCGTAATAGTAGTTAGAGTGCAGTGTGATAATGGCAAATATAAAGAGAGGGCGGTTTAGTGTGTGCAAAGGTGAGTATGTGACAAAGAGATGTTATGTTAGAAGCTGGAAGGACAAAGAATAAATAAGAAGGTGAGAGCCAAAATATAGAGATGCAGGTGAAAGATGAGAAGGGATGGACAATTATGAAATGCAAACTAAACTTGAAAAAAAGTATCTACAGAGATAGAAAGTTAGTTGGGGAATGACCAGACAAAAGGGCCTTTTGATTAGTGAAAGATAGTCCTGAAATGTGATATCATTGGATGGCAGCATCAATCACCAGTGACTCCACCCATGTTGGCCTTGTTATTCCGCAAAGTTTTTACAATATGAAATACGTCAATGATGTTTCTGCTGCTGGACCATTCACATACACTGCAGATGGCACAAAATGTTCCCGCATGCGACCACCTCCTCCGTTCCTAATTTCAGAAATAGTTGATGACATCAAATGAGATGTGTGATTTTTTTTTTTTGATCCCTTGGACCCACAAAAACATAACAGAGCTATAGAGAGCATGTACCATTTTAACCCTTAAGGTGACAAAGACAGAGATAATTAATGGCTGTTATTTCCAAAACAGGGTTACAGAAAGGCATAGAGGGGAGTAACTATGGGGAAAGTAGTCTATCTTTTATATGGCAGTTTGATTGGCAGTTGCAATGAATCAATCAGTCTTAAGTCTTTCCACAAAGTTAAAGGGACAGTCTAGTCAAAATTAAAGTTTCATTATTCAGAAAGGTCATGCAATTTTAAACAACTTTCCAAATTACTTTTATCATCAAATTTGCTTTGTTCTCTTTATATTTTTTGTTGAAAGCTAAACCTAGGAGGGTTCATATGTTAATTTCTAAACCTTGATGACCGCCTCTTATCTCAGTGCATTTTGACATTATTTCACAGTCAGACAAAAACATATTTTGCTCACTCCCGTAGAGTTATTTATGAGTCTGCACTGATTGGTTAAAATGCAAGTCTGTCAAAAGAACTGAGATAAGGGAGCAGTCGGCAGAGGCTTAGATACAAGGTTATCCCAGAGGTAAAAAATCCATTAAAATAAGTGTTGATTATGCAAAACTGGGGAATGGGTAATAAAGGGATATTTTTAAACAATAAACATTTTCAAGGCGCTACCATTAGGTGAAAGTGATACAGACAGAAAAAACAAACATAAAATGTGACCTCTCCTAAGAGGTGACACATTAAAAGACAAAGGTATGGGACACCTAGACCCTATTTAAGAAAGTCTGGTGGACCTGATCCGACAGTACGGATCAGGTCCGCCAGACCTCACTGAATACGCTCGCCGTATTCAGCATTGCACCACAAGAGCTGCTGCTGCAATGCCGCCCCCTGCAGGGGGGTGTCAATCAACCCGATCGTACTCGTTCGGGTTGATTTCCGGCGATGTCTGTCCACCTGCTCAGAGCAGGCGGACAGGTTATGGAGCAGCGGTCTTTGTGACCGCTGCTTCATAACTGCTGTTTCTGGCGAGCCTGCAGGCTCGTCAGAAACACGGGGCATCAAGCTCCATATGGAGCTTGATAGATAGGCCTCCCTAATCTGCCCTTACAACCAGAAGGGAGTTAAAGAACCTGTAGGTCTGCCATTACAGCCAGGTGGGAAGTAAGGGACATGTAGTCTGCTATTACAGCCAGGAGGGAGTTATATAACCTGTAGTCTGCTATTACAGCCAGGAGGGAGGTATGGGACATGTAGTCTGCCTTTATAGCCAGGATGAAAGTATGGGACACTTAATCTCCCATTACAGCGCGAAGGGAGGCATGGAACCTGTATTCTGCCATTAAAGCCAGGAGGGAGGGATGGGGCAAATACTGTAGTCTGCTGTTACTGCCTGGAGGGAGTTATGGGGCATTTTTTCTGTTCTAGGTGGCATGTGTAGACTAACTGTCCCATACTATCTCCCTCCTGTCAGTAAGGAAGGCATATAGGTAATATAAATCTACCAGTCTCTACCACAGTGCAAGGTATGATGTTTCGGGGTAACACAGAATTTACTTACAAACAGTGAACAACTGTTCTGCCTTCCCTTCCATCATACTGCTCCTGCCACTTCTCCAGCTTCTGGACAACCTTTAGAATAGAGCGTTTGGAGGGTGGTGTGTCCCTGTATGCAGGCCACCCGATATACTGCAGGTGTTGCACAATGCGATAACCGTCCTGAGGCTGCAAGTCATAGAACACCTCAGTATCCTTTTCATAGCAACAATATTGCATGCATGTGTTAGAGACATTGTACATCATTTTTGTTCTAGCAAATGTATAAAGATTAACAATTAAGCATATCAATCATGTATTTTAGGCAGTTAAAGGGTAATGAAAATATATTTAAATTTAAACTAATAGAAAACATATGTTGCATATCTAGGTACATGTACAAATCCTTCAATCCGGAATGCCAAAATCCAAAATTAGGGCTAGATTAAGAGTGGAGCGCTATTTATTGCTCCTGCTTGCACACTAACTAAACTCATATGCATATTACAAGTTGAAAGTAAAGAGTTTTCGCACAAGCACTAACCTGATGTGCACCAAAATCGTAACTTAGAATATCGCAACTGCGTTAACGTATTCCCCCATTGACATCAATACAAAAGTGGGGGAATAAACACCCCTACTTGCGCACAAACCCAGTCAAATTTTCTAAAGTGCACTAAACTGCCATGGAATATTAATATTCCACATTCCAATGTTCTTCACATAGCAGAATATGTTCTATTTATTCATAAATACATATTTCTATATATATCTGGTGGTATTTTGGTACAATATATAGATGTACCTATATATGTATATCTATGTATCTCTATGTTAAGACCCTTTACAGTCCTTTTTTTCTTCTTTCCTACACCTCATATCTTTGAGCCCTTATAATAATAATAATTTTTATTAGTGTTATTATGAGTGTAACTGTACTTTTAAATGTATTTTTAATATTTTTTGAGCAACTTTTTAGTCGAATGTAACAGTTAACCAGAGCTCTGAAGTCGCACTATCCTGATGCGCATTATATTCACTTGCTCTCAAACTAATGTGTTTACCTTCAACTCGCACACCACTTCCAACGCAAGCAAAGAGTGGCAATAAACCATTTTTCACTTGCGCACAACAGTAAGTTCACCACTCGTAATCTAGCCCTTATTCGGAAATCCAAACTTTTTAATTGCTATTTTTTTTCCTTCCTGTAAGTCACAATCTTCTCTGTCTGTGTCTTTGGTTTCTTTGTTCTTTTGAGTTCTACAATGCAAATAATAGTCTAACAAATACAGTACTGTAGGTATGCAAAAGTATTAAACATTGAATAAAACTACCTTTAGGTTACATGTATAAGCTGTATTATGAGATGTAAATATTGCCTAAATGACATAAGATATTATTGTCTACACTTGGTTCCATCCACAATCCAAACTGTTATATTTATAGATGCAAATATTACACAATCCAAACCTTTTCTGGTCCCAAGCAGTTTGGATAAAGGGTTTCTACCTGTATTTATTTTTACTGACTAATGTATTAAACACAGACATTATTTTTTATAAACTGTATGACTAATTCATTATGTAACACTTTCTTTACCATGGAACAAATGGTGTACAATGCCATTTTAGGATGACCTGCAGCCTCTCTCACCCCTAGCCATGTTACAGATCCGAAATATCCGGCTTATGGCTTCCTCATCAATATCAGCGGAAACAAACTCCACCTGCACTGGGCCATAGCAGCAAGAGGTCTTCTCTGGCCAGTACTGGAGACAAAGCTGGAGAAAAAATATATATCAGTAAACAAATATATATATATATATATATATATATATATATATATATATATATGCGTGTGTGTGTGTGTTTGTATATATATATATATATATACTAGTATTAAAGCTCGTGTACACCAGGCCAAAATGTTTCAGGAAATAAATATACCTATCCCTCTATCCATCTATCCCCTATCCCTCTAGCCATCTATCCCTCTTTCTTTATTTTTCTGCAGTGTAGGATCCTCCTAACCCTCCAACCTCCCTGATCCCCCCTCAAACAGCTCTCTAACCCGCCCCCTCTACTTATTGCTGTCATCTTAGATACTGGCAACTGTCTGCCAGTACCTATAAACATTCTGTACTGTATTGGTCCCATCCCCTCCCCCGTGATCGCCATTTAGTACCCCCCCCCTGCACCCTCAAACCCATTTCTGTAGCAACCCCATTTCTGAAGTGTAGCTGCCCCATCCCTCCCTGTCCCTTTTTTTCTCCAGCAGCAACCCCTTTTCTGTAGTGTAGCTGCCTCATCCCTCCCTGTCCCTTTTTGTTTTTCTGTAGCAACCCCTTTTCTGTAGTGTAGCTTTCCCATCTGTAATGAACAGGCATCTGCCCTCATTTGCCATTTAGTACCCCCCCCTCGTACCCCCAAACCCATTGGCTGCAGTGTAGGTGCCCCATCCCTCCCTGTCCCTTTTTGTTTTTCTGTAGCAACCCATTTTCTGTAGTGTAGCCGCCCCATCTCTAATGAACAGGCATATGCCCTCATATGCCGTTTAGTACCCCCCCTCACACCCCCAAACGCCCTTTTCTGGAGTGTAGCAACCCACTCCCCTCCCTGTCCCTTTTTTTCCTGTAGTAACCCCTTTTCTATAATGTAGCTGCCCCATCCCTCCCTGTCCTTTTTTTTCTGTAGCAACCACTTTTCTGTAATGTAGCTGCCCCATCCCTCCCTGTCCCTTTTCCCTGTAGTAACTCCTTTTCTGTTGTGTAGCTGCCCATCCCTCCCTCTCCCTTTTTTGTAGCATCCCCATTTCTGTAGTGTAGCTGCCCATCCCTCCCTCTCCCTTTATTGTAGCATCCCCATTTCTGTTGTGTAGCTGCCCATCCCTCCCTGTCCCTTTTTTTCTGTAGCAACCCCATTTCTGTTGTGCAGCTGCCCATCCCTCCCTGTCCCTTTTTTTCTGTAGCAACCCCTTTTCTGTAGTGTAGCTGCCCATCCCTCCCTGTCCCTTTTTTTCTGTAGCAACCCCATTTCTGTTGTGTAGCTGCCCATCCCTCCCTGTCCCTTTTTTTTTCTGTAGCAACCCCTTTTCTGTAGTGTATCTGCCCATCCCTCCCTGTCCCTTTTTTTTCTGTAGCAACCCCTTTTTTTCTGTAGTGTAGCTGCCCCATCCCTCCCTGTCCCTTTTTTTCTGTAGCAACCCCTTTTCTGTAGTGTAGCTGCCCCATCCCTCCCTCTCCCTTTTTTGTAGCATCCCCATTTCTGTAGTGTAGCTGCCCATCCCTCCCTCTCCCTTTTTTGTAGCATCCCCATTTCTGTAGTGTAGCTGCCCATCCCTCCCTCTCCCTTTTTTGTAGCATCCCCATTTCTGTAGTGTAGCTGCCCCATCCCTCCCTCTCCCTTTTTTGCTGTAGCAACCACTTTTCTGTTGTGTAGCTGCCCCATCCCTCCCTCTCCCTTTTTTGCTGTAGCAACCCATTTTCTGTTGTGTAGCTGCCCCATCCCTCCCTGTCCTTTTCTTTCTGTAGCAACTCCATTTCTGTAGTGTAGCTGCCCATCCCTCCTTGTCCCTTTTTATTCTGTAGCAACCCCTTTTCTGTAGTGTAACTGCCCAATCCCTCCCTGTCCTTTTATTTTCTGTAGCAGCTCCTTTTCTGTAGTGTAACTTTTTAAACGAATATTCAAGGAAATTTGTTTCCCCAAATGTTCGTTCTCTGCACTATTCAGTTTTTGTTTAGTTTAAAAAGAAATGAAAATTGAATTTTCATTAAACGTTTACATTAGTTTTTGTTAAAACTAACTTTAGTACCGGTTCTGGAGCCAACTTGCTAATCCTCCTCTTAGTGTGACCAGGGTCCTGGCAATAAGAGGATCAGGTATATGTATATACAGTATATATATGATATATATATATATATATATATATATACAGTATAATATAAATATATATAGTATTAATTGACTGACACAAGAATCAATCAACAGACAATGAAAAGCTGAATATTGTTATTGAATAGGGCACATTTGAACGTTTATACCCTTTTACCTCTGAATAATGTAAATCTAAACTGTTTGAACCCTTTCCGTCTTTAGGGTAGTGGTTTTAATGACATGTACAAAGAACTTATTTTTTGATGGACAATCATTTGTTCCTTCACTTATTTGTTAAAGGGATATGAAACCCAATTATTTTCTTTTATGATTTAGATAGAGCATGCAATTTTAATCAACTTTCTAAAGAACTCCTATTATCAATTTGTCTTCGTTCTCTTGGTATCTTTATTTGAAAAAAACAGGAATGTAAGCTTAGGAGCCAGCCTATTTTCGGTTCAGCACCTAAGTAGCGCTTGCTGATTGGTGGCTAAATGTAGCTGAAATTCCTGCTTTTTCAAATAAAGATACCAAGAAAACAAAGACAAATTGATAATAGGAGTAAATTAGAAAGTTGCTTATAATTGCTTGCTCTATCTGAAACCCAGTCCTCAGGAACATTAACCAGGCCACATATTCATTATATATTAACTAGAGCACAGGTGAAATAATCAGTTCACCCATCAGCTGATCAGTTCACCTGTGCTCTAGTTAAGATATAGTAAATATGTGGCCTGTTAAGGGTTCTGAGGACTGGGTTTGGGAAACACTGCTCTATCTGAATCCTGAAATAAAAAAGTGGGCTTCATATCCCTTTAAAGGAGCCACTTGTTTTTCATTTTGAAATAAATGCAATGAATAATACAAAAGATTAGTGATATTTTGGATATGTTGTAAGTCTAGTAAGAACAAGTTTGTGGCCCCCTAAACTATTAGTGCTCGCTGAGAACTGCATTTTGTTATACTCTCATGCCAAATGTCTCGTTCACATTGATCATGTTTCATATTATACTGGGTTTTGTCAGGGAAGTCACAAAAGTACCTGGGATGCGTCCATCTCATTAAGCATCACAATGGAGGAGCAGTTGTAGTCAACACCAATCTCCAGAAGTCAGGCACAGTGTTTGGCAGTGGATGCTGTGTCACCAGAAAGGCAGCTGGCTTTTTATGACTCTAAGAAACCAAACATAGACAATATTATTAATATGTGACCGCAGTGGCTGCCTGTGACCCAGAATCATGTGCAAACAAAATGGCTTCCTCTGCAGCCCATCCTCTGGAAAAGGAAAATAATCTGCTGTTTTACCTCCATAACACACACATTTAATTGTACCTCAGAAAACACCTGCACTCTTTCTCCACATTTCTGCACTTTCTCTTTAAAAAAAGGATTTAAACACCTTTGTGGTGAGTTTAGAAGAAATATTAAAAGTTAAGGACCCAAAAGCTACTTTTTTAGTAGTTGTTTATCATTGATAGGCTGATTAAGTGTCACAGAATGATATATAAAGCAGTATATATGTGACACTAAGTTACAAAGTTACAAGTCACAGGCCCTCTGTTGTGTCACTGTGTCATTGTGAAGATTCCAAGACTGGTAGTGACAGAAGAGTCACAGGGAAGTAAATAGCAAACAGACAATACACAGAGTCATTCGGTATCTGATCACATTATCTGCCAGACCTGTGTGTGAGTCAGAATTATCTGTCGGAATATTCCCTCAGCAGTGTTCACCTGTCAGATCACAGACACAAGCAGAAAGGATCAGAGACACCCTGGGGAGTTAGACAAGGACACAACATCGTAAACAGCTCTAAAATAGTGACATGCTGTGACAGACAGGCAAACACTCATAGCTCACATCTGCTCTCTCTTTACGTATATATATATACAGTATCTATCTATCTACCTATCTATCTATCATCTATCTACCTATCTGTCTATCAATCTATCATCTATCTATCTATCATCTATCTAATTATCTATCATCTATCTATCTATCTATCTATCTATCTATCTATCTACTATCTAATTATCTATCTATTTATCTATTATATAGCTATCATATATCTATCTATCTATCTATCTATCTATCTATCTATCTAACATCTATCTATCTATCTATCTATCTATCTATCTATTATCTATCTATCTATCTATCTATCTATCTATCATATGTGTGTGTGCACACCAGCAGAGCTATTGCTAGACACTTATTAAAATAAATATCAACCAGATTACATATGATACAAATTATATATGTTATAAATAATATCACACATATTTTATAGGTGACTGTCAGGCGGTCTTTTTAATTCATTGCTCTCAATGCAACTGACATTTTAATGAAGCTCACTTTTAAATGTTATAATTAAATCTATCTATCATCTATCTATCTACTATCTAATTATCTATCTATTTATCTATCATCTATATATCTATCTATCATATATCTATTATCTATCTATCTATCTATCTATCTATCTATCTATCTATTATCTATCTCTCATCTACAGGGATAGGCATGGACCAAGGCTGTGGCGGACATTTTCCAAAGTACAACCTTAGTGAAGGACACCAATGTACATTTCAAATTAAAAACAACAAAAAACACTCTCTTTACCGAGAGGGTACTGGATGCATGGTGGAATAGCCATCCAGCAGAAGTGGTAGAGACAGTGAAGGAGATTAAACATGGGATAGGCATAAGGCTATGCTAGATATAAGATAAGGCCAAGAACTAATGAAAGTATTCAGAAAATTGAGCAGACTAGATGGGCCAAATGGTTCCTTTCTGCCAACACATTCTATGTTTTTATAAGTCAGGAGAACGGCACATTGGACGGCCCTGGTATAGTTCCACAAGTACAAATTAGTCATCTAATCAGACAAATTTAAAATAATACTTATATAAAGACTGCTTGTGGTATACTGGTATAAAAAAAAAAAAAAAAAATCAAAATTCTTACCTTTTATTTTTTTGGTTCTAATTGAGTCTGCAAGTCCTGACCAAGCTCACCAACCTTGATGTTAATCTTATGATCATCATGGTTGGTTATTTACGTCATTCAGGCACAGCCCCAACCTCGCAAAACATTGCACCGCATGCGTCAAGGAGGAGTCAGGACCAGCATTTATCTGTCCTACTCCTACCTCCCTGCCGCAAAATGGGTGGCGGACACTGCACGGTCCAGTCACGGACTCCAGTGTCCGTGTAAGGACACTTTGCCTATCCCTGATCATCTATCTATCTATCTATCATCTATCTATCTATATATCAATCATCTAAACTAGAAGAATAGAGCTAAACTATAGGCTGTCAACTGCTACATAAAATTAAAATTTTACATTAATCTATTATATTTAAAGGGACATGAAACACGTTTTTTTCTTTGATGATCAGTACAAGCTCATGAGTGTGCAGTGTCTGGAGCACTAAATGACAGAAGCTTTTAGCATCGTTATACTTTTAAAAGAGCATTAAATGTCAGAAGTGTTCAATACAGTGCTCCAGGCATGTGCACACTATCTACGCATGTATGCTCTTCAACAAAGAGAATCAAATGAAGTAAATTCTTTAATATAAGTAAACTGGAAACTTTTTAAAAATAGTGCGCTTTATGAAAGAAAAATGTTATGTTTCAACATAGATTACAGAGCACACGTTGTTTTAATTTCTATCATATATATAAATAAGTGCATTGGAGACCTTTGCAGTTAAGTAAGATGAACACATGAAAAATCATATTTATGCAATATTCATATTTAATTAAGTGTTATAGTGTGTATTTACTGTAAATATTGCACATGCTCTGCACATAGCAGAATATGTTTTAAGTATTTATAGATATTTCTATATATATATGTATATATTTATACCTTTATAGAATTATATATATATTTATATATATATATATATATATATATATATGTTATAACTATATGGTACCAAAATACCATCAGATATATGTAGAAATATGTATTTATTAATAAATAGAACATATTCTTCTATGCGAAGAACATTGGAATGTGAAATATTCATATTTTCATGTTGGGTTAGCGCACTTGAGAATATGGAAACGGGTTAGGGTCTATTGACTTCTATGGAAGAATAGGTAATCACGCACAAGATATTCTAACTGTGCTAGAAGTAAGCTGTTTGCGAGCGTCGGGTTAGCACGAGAGTGCAAACTTTTTATTTTCAACTCATAATACGAGAGCAACCCGACGAATGTGAAATATTCATATTTTCATGTTGGGTTAGCGCACTTGAGAATATGCGATCGGGTTAGGATCCATTGACTTCTATGGGAGAATAGGTTATTGCGCACAAGATATTCTAATTGTGCTAGAAGTAAGCTGTTTGCGAGCGTCGGGTTAGTGCGAGAGTGCAAACTTTTTATTTTCAACTGATAATACGAGCATAACCTGACACGTGCAAGAAGTTTACTTCTAGCAAAATTAGCACTCTAGTGTAAGAACTTAATAGCGATCCACTCGTAATCTGGCCCAAAGTATTTCAAGGGGCATACATTTTATGTCTTTCATGGTTCAGATAGAGCATTCAATTTTAAACATATTTCCATGTGACTTTTATTATCAAATCAGCAGCTAGCACTCAGTAGTACATTGCTGTACCTGAGCCTCCTTAGTTATGCTTTTCAACAAAGGATAAAGCGTGAAAAAAATTAGATAATAGAAGTAAATTAGAAAGATGCTTAAAATTGCATGTTCTTTCTGACCTAGACAATTTTAGTTTTTCCCCATATAATTTAAGTCTGAATATTGTGTTTTTTCCCCCCCAGTTCTAAGAACTCAACGTGCACATGGAAGACTTCAAAAGCCTAACCCTGCAACATATTTGTCCTTAATTGGCTTCACCAGAGATACTAAACTGTAAAACATCTAAGTTTTCCCAAATAAAATAAATGTTTTTGCTGTATTTACTCCAGTAACAAGTCTTGATTGACTTCTCTAAATAGGGCAAGGGGTGGGTGGAGTTTGGATACTGATAAACAGTTGCAGCAAGCAAAGGGTTAATGCATTTAAAATAATTTCACACTCGACTACGGTGTTCATTTATTGCAAGACTGTGAAGAAATATTGTAATTACATTAGCTAGATTACAAGTGGAGCGCTAATTTATCGTGTGCCTGTAAAGGTGCAAATTCGCCCATTTAAAGGCGCTCGATAAATAACCAGCCATTACAAGTGGCTGGTTATTGCTACTGTGAGCTTGTGGTAGCAATTAGCACTCTGAAAAAAAGATCAGATCTCTGGTTAATTTTTTAAAAATGACCCAATTGGCACCAAAATAAAAACAAAATGTATGCTTACCTGATAAGTTTATTTCTTTCCGGATATGGTGAGTCCACTGCTTGAGTAATTACTGTTGGGAATATCACTTCTGGCCAGCAGGAAGAGACAAAGAGCACCACAGTTAAACTGCTAAGTATTACTCCCTTACCCACAACCCCCAGTCATTTGACTGAAGGGAAATGGAGAAAAAGGAGTAACACAAGGTGTAGAGGTGCCTGAGGTTATAGTCAAAAGAACAACTGTCTTAAAATAAAGGGTGGGGCCGTGGAGTCACCATATCCGGAAATAAATACATTTATCAGGTAGGCATACATTTTGTTTTTCTTTCCTAAGATATGGTGAGTCCACGTCTTGAGTAATTACTGTTGGGAACCAATACCCAAGCTAGAGGACACGGATAAATAGGGAGGGACAAGACAGGCAGTCCTAAACAGAAGGCACCACCACTTGAAGAACCTTTCTCCCAAAAGAAACCTCAGCCGATGCAAAAATTGCTGGTGCAATGCTGAATACGGCGAGCGTATTGCTCGCCGTATTCAACGAGGTCTGGCGGACCTGATCCACACTGTCGAATCAGGTACGCCAGACTTTCTTAAATAGGGGCCAATGTCTCAATGACCGACTTAAACAGAATTAAGCGTTCAATCTCCAAGCAGTCTGCTTCAGAGAAACGAGATTTGGATGAAGGAAGGGACCCTGAATCAGGAGGTCCTTCCTCAGAGGTAGTCTCCAAATGTGGGAGAGAGGACATCTCCACTAGGTCTGCAAACCAGATCCTGCAAGGCCATGCAGGGACTATTAGAATCACTGACACCCTCTCCTGTTTGATACGAGCAATGACTTGTGGAAGGAGAGCAAACGGAGGAAAAAGGTATGCCAACCTGAAAACCTAAGGAACCGCCAGAGCATCTATCAGAACAGCCTGCGCCTCTCTTGACCGTAAAACCGTACTTTGGAAGCTTGGTGTTCTGACGGGATGCCATCAGATCTTACTCCGGTACCCCCCTATTTGAGGACTAACCTGGAAAATACCTCCGGATGGAGTTCCCACTCCCCGGGGTGAAAAGTCTGCCTGCTCAGAAAATCCGCTTCCCAGTTGTCTACTCCTGGAATGTGGATGGCAGATAGACAGCAATTGTGGGTTTCTGACTGGAACCTGATAAACTGGGCTAAGGCCAAGCCAATAAAGCATTGTAAATAACCCTCAACTCCAAGATGTTGATGGGAAGAGCAGACTCCTCCTGAGTTCAAAGGCCCTGAGCTTTTAACGAGTTCCAGTCTGCTCCCCTGCCGGCTGGCGTCTGTGGTCGCAATCACCCAGGAAGGTCTCTGAAAGCATGTGCCCTGAGACAGAAGTTCCTGAGAAATCCACCACGGGAAAGAGTCCCTTGACGACTGATCTAACTCTATTCTCTGAGATAGATCTGTATGGTTCCCATTCCATCGAGCAAAAGGAATGATGTCCATGGAAGCCACCATCAGACAGATTACCTCCATACATTGAGCCACTGAAGAATCAGCAGTAGTCTGAAGAGAGAGGCAAGAGGAAATTACTTTGTTTTTCCTGACCTCTGTCAGAAAAATCTTCATCAATAGAGAATCTTTTATGGTCCCTAAGAACACTACTCTTGTAGCAGGGGAAAGGGAGCTTTTTTCCAGATTCACATTCCATCCATAGGAATGAAGAAAAGACAACAATATCTCTGTGTGAGATTTTGCTTGTTGAAAAGATGGCGCCTGAACCAATATGTCATCCAGGTAGGGTGCCACAGCAATTCCACGAGAATGGATTACTGCCAAAAGAACCCCCAGTACCTTTGAAAAAATTCTGGGAGCTGTGGCTAGACCAAATGGAAGGGCAACAAACTGGAAATGTTTGTCCAGAAAGGCAAATCTCAGGAATCTGTGATAGTCCCTGTGAATAGGAACATGAAGATACACATCCTTTAGGTCTATGGTTGTCATGAACTGACCCTCTTGTACCAAAGGAAGAATGGAGCGTATAGTCTCCATCTTGAAGGATGGAACTTTGAGAAACTTGTTTAGACACTTTAAGTCTAGAATGGGACCGAAAGTTCCCTCTTTTTTGGGAACCACAAATAGGTTGGAGTAGAATCCAAGACCCTGTTCCTGCATTGGAACTAGTACTATCACTCCCAGTGATAAAAGATGCTGTATACATTTAAAGAATGCCTCTCTTTATCTGGTCTGCAGATAATCTTGAGAGATGGAATCAGCCTCTGGTAGGAAAAGTCTTAAATTCCAATTTGTAACCCTGGGATACTATGTCCACAGTCCTGGGATCTGGGACATCTCGTATCCAGGCTTGAGAGAACTGAGAAAGTCTGTCCCCCACCTGTTCCAATCCATTAGGCCTACTCTTATCTTAAAGGGACAGTCAACACCAAAATTTTTGTTGTTTAAAAAGATAGATAATCCCTTTATTACCCATACCCCAGTTTTGCATAACAAACACTGTTATACTAATATACGTTTTACCTTTGTGATTAATTTGTATCTAAGTATCTTCTGACAGCCCCCTGATCACATGACATTTTATTTATTATCTTTTGACTTTCATTTTAGCCAATTAGTGCAGTGTCTGCCACAAGCCACGGGCATGATCACAATGTTATCTATATGGCTTGCATGAACTAGCTCTCCCCTGTTGTGAAAAGCAGATAAAAAAGCATGTGATAAGAGGCTGACTAAAAGGGCTTAGAAATTATCATATGAGCCTACCTAGGTTTAGCTTTCAACTAAGAATACCAACAGAACAAAGCAAAATTGGTGATAAAAGTAAATTGGAAAGTTGTTTAAAATGACATGCCCTATTGGAAACATGAAAGTTTTTTTTGGACTTGACTCTCCCTTTAAGGTAGAAAAGACTCTTTTCCACCCGTAATATCAGAGATAATTTCTGCCATACCGGTTCCAAACAAGGTTTTGCCTCTGTAAGGAACCACCAGAAGCTTGACTTTAGAGGAAACTTCCGCAGACCAGGATTCCAACCATAACGCCCTGTGGGCTAGGAGAGCGAAACTAGAAGTTTTAGCTCCTAGTCTAACAACCTGTAAAATGGCATCTGCAATAAAGGAATTGGCCAACTTAAGAGCTTTAATCCTATCTTAAATTTCATCCAAGAAAGTCTCTACTTGAAGAGAATCAGACAAGGCGTTGAACCAATAAGATGCTGCACTAGTCATGGTGGCAAATATATTTTAATTTTTTATTTAAAAAAAAAGTAGTATTTTTAAAAAAAAGATAAAATACCTGCACAAATCAGTATTTAGGGTTTCAATTTGGCAGGTGTGGGGTGTATATGCTTACATACTGTATATATATTTATTAACACATAAAAATATATGTATAGATTCATATGCATATTTATTTAAATATGCTGCCCATTGCTGCGTCACTTACCCCCTTTGCTGCGCTAGGTTCTCATGCCAGGTCTCATGGCATGAGAATGAAGCTCCGATTGGAGCCTATGGAAGCGTGCCCTAGTGAGCGCTAAGCTTCCGTGCAATGCGAACGTGACCTCGTGTTCGTATTGCACCTAATCTGGTATATCAGCGCACATTTGTGTGCGCTTATATTATTAAGAGGAGTGCAAATATCGCCTTTGTGAAAGCGATATTTTACACTCCACTTGTAATCTGGCCCATAGTGTTTACTGTTCATTTAAAGAATATAAAGTGGTCATGAATGAAAAAGGAGGCGAGAGATGATTTAAATAAAAATTTGAATGGTTAATAGCAATGGCAAAACTACTGCCCACTACCCTTGACCTTTCGTTTTCATTCACACCTGTTAACAGTGCCCCCTTAAAATAAAAGGGCTGAGGCCTCCGATGTGATTTTATTAGGCAGAAAACATAAGCTGAACCAAAGCAAGCTGATTTGCGCTATTTGGCCCTGAACGGTTTATTGCCGCATTAAGTGTTCAATAGACCATTAATTTAACGTTAGTTGTGATGAGGTTCAGCAAACACTACCAGTAATAATTACACAGAAAATGACATTCAATTGCACATAAATCTGTGAAACCACCATGTTAATTTATAAAGATTAGAAACATATTTAATGGGACTAATACCTAAAGAATAGTTCATTAATTAGTTTTTTGTATTTTATCTTATTACATAAAGCCAAGCTTTTCCATTAGGTTCAATAAATATAAAAAACTCCATAAAATGTTCTTACAAAATAAAAATTGAACATTAAATTACCTTGCTCTTGTATATGAAATCATTTTAGTCAAAATCTATGGTTGATTCAGCTGAAAATAGTCTAGGACCAAACACCAGAGTTGCTGTTTATTTGGCTCTTCTACTCTACTCCTTTACCTATTACAATTTTCAGCACTCAGAGTCCCCTTCTACTCTGCAGGATACCATAATTAATTCTGGGCCCATAAATGTTTTACCTTTGTGGAACTTATTTAAAATTTTATTTTTTATAGAATGTATAGTATATCTATATATCTATCTATCTATCTATCTATCTATCTAGCTATCTATCTATACACAGTGTATACACAGCACATACATACAAAGTCTAGCACTCACTTTCATGTATGCAGCTAGATTAAAAGCAAAATTCAAGAGTTAGTTATGCTGATAGGTCCAGTACCACATCAAGGTCTCTTCTACATGGTTATCTAACATACACCCACGCATACTAGCTTTGAGCCAAGTAAACTGAGATAGAAACAAGGGTGATTCTGGCCTTTGTATATTTTCTAAACACAAATAAAATACGGAAATAGACTGCACTCTCAAACAAGAGTGGGTTCCCATCCCATGCCACTGGCAAAAATCACAGCTCTGGGTGTTCACCAGCACTCACAGACAGTGGCCTTTGATTTCAATTACTCAAGTTATATAGGTGGAAGTGCAAGCAGCAATTGAGAGAATGTACATATTTAGCACTCAACAGCAAATATAGGGGAAATGGCCATGAATACCTAGGTAGAAGGTCCAAGAAAGGCAATTTAAAACTTAACTTTTATTAATTTATTCAAAATAAAAAGCAAGGGGGTGAGGTATTTTAAAATTCCAACCAATGTGAAGATAGGAGAATGCGACCAATAAGTGGTATGCTCTCCAAGTAATATACACTCAAAAATGGGGTAGGGTATATGCAATTATATATGTATATATATATATGATTCAGAATATGCCCATAAATTATATTTATTGCAGGAATATCTAACCCCCAGTTTTAGGTCATCTTCTTATATCGAGAGAATGTGAGTGATAATACTAGTATTTAGAGAACCACGGATTGTCCCTACTGGGTATTTTAGTATCAGAGCATTAAACCTAGCTAAACAACATTGGATTAGTCCTCCGCCGGTTACGTTACCAGTAATCAACCAATCTATATGCTACTGCATTTAGAGTAAGTTCGTTATATAGAGGTTAAAAACCCTTCAGTACCCAGTACCCAACAAATATATTACCAAGGGCATATTTACTATTTTCTAGTCTTGCAACTATATGTTTCTTAATGTATTAATACAAGATTCTAGTAACCTTTTGTGTGTATTTACTTTGGTCTGATCACACAACTGCAGGACAGTTCAGAGCATTACACCTAGGTTTAATGCTCTGATACTAAAATACCCAGTAGGGACAATCCGTGGTTCTCTAAATACTAGTATTATCACTCACATTCTCTCGATATAAGAAGATGACCTAAAACTGGGGGTTAGATATTCCTGCAATAAATATAATTTATGGGCATATTCTGAATCCATATATATATATACATATATAATTGCATATACCCTACCCCATTTTTGAGTGTATATTACTTGGAGAGCATACCACTTATTGGTCGCATTCTCCTATCTTCACATTGGTTGGAATTTTAAAATACCTCACCCCCTTGCTTTTTATTTTGAATAAATTAAAAAAAGTTAAGTTTTAAATTGCCTTTCTTGGACCTTCTACCTAGGTATTCATGGCCATTTTCCCTATATTTGCTGTTGAGTGCTAAATATGTACATTCTCTCAATTGCTGCTTGCAATTGATCATTCCAGTTTGCTTCTTCTAATGTACAGCACCTAAGTCCCCACTCATACATTTTTTTGAGATTTCTCACACCTATGAGAATAGGATATATAGTGGGACACAGCAACCATAGTGCCGTTGTCTTTTCTCTTTCTGTTTCTCAATATAGGTGGAAGTGGACTGCACTCCTAAATTGGGTACACATGGTACGTCATTAGTTGGTACACATCCCATGCCACTGTCAAAAATCAAACTTCTGGGTGCCCAGGTGCCACATCAAAGCCTTATTTTATCTGGCTTCCTAACCTAGAGCCACACATTTATTTGCATCTCATTTATCATGTAAAACAAAAAATAAAATGTCTAACCCACTAAGAAGAGCAATTTCTAAAGGGCGGCTACAATAGCACAACTTAAAATCATAAAAAAGATACACAAAAATAAAGGGAGTTTCCTAGTGCAGAAAATCCACTACAGCCAATAGAATGCAAGCTCAATCTGATTGGCTGATTGGATCAGCCAATCAGATTTTTCCTACCTTAATTCCGATTGGCTGATAGAATCCTATCAGCCAATCGGAATTGAAGGGACGCCATCTTGGATGACGTCCCTTAAAGGAATATCCATTCGTCGGTAGTCGTCGGGTAGAAGAGGATGGCTCTGCGTCGGCTCATCTGAAGATGGCTCCACTCCGGATGGATGAAGATTGAAGACACCACATGGATGAAGACTTCTATCGGATGGAAGACTTCTTCAGCGCCGTCTGGATGATAACTTCATCGGATGGAAGATTTCTTCAGTGCCCCTTGGATGATGACTTTTTCCGCTCCGGATCTCCTCTTCGGTTCCATCGGTGGGTCGGCTGGCTGAAGACGACTAAAGGTAGGATGATCTTCAGGGGGGTAGTGTTAGGTTTATTTAAGGGGGGTTTGGGTTAGATTAGGGGTATGTGGGTGGTGGGTTTTAATGTTGGGGGGGGGTTGTATTTTTCTTTTACAGGCAAAAGAGCTGAATTCTTTGGGGCATGCCCCGCAAAAGGCCCTTTTAAGGGCTGGTAAGGTAAAAGAGCTTTGAACTTTTTAAATTTAGAATAGGGTAGGGCATTTTTTTATTTTGGGGGGCTTTGCTATTTTATTAGGGGGCTTAGATTAGGTGTAAGCAGCTTAAAATTGTTGTAATATGTTTTAAATGTTTGTAACTTATTTTTTTTATTTTTTGTAACTTAGCTTTTTTTATTTTTTGTACTTTAGTTAGTTTATTTAATTTAATTTAATTGTAGTTATTTGTAGCTAATTTATTTAATTAATGTAATGATAGTGTAGTGTTAGGTTTAATTGTAACTTAGGTTAGGATTTATTTTACAGGTAATTTTGTATTTCTTTTAGCTAGGTAGTTATTAAATAGTTAATAACTATTTAATAACTATTCTAACTAGCTAAAATAAATACCAAGTTACCTGTAAAATAAATATAAATCCTAAAATAGCTACAATGTAATTATTAATTACATTGCAGCTATCTTACGGTTTATTTTACAGGTAAGTATTTAGTTTTAAATAGGAATTATTGATTTAAATATAGTGTAGTGTTAGGTGTAATTGTAACTTAGGTCAGTTTTTATTTTACAGGTAAATTTCTCTTTATTTTAGCTAGGTAGCTATTAAATAGTTAATAACTATTTAATAGCTATTGTACCTAGTTAAAATAAATTGAAAGATGCCTGTAAAATAAAAATAAATCCTAAGATAGCTACAATATAATTATTAATTATATTGTAGCTATATTAGGGTTTATTTTAAAGGTAAGTATTTAGTTTTAAATAGGATTAATTTATTTAATAAGAGAAATATTATTTAGATTTATTTAATTAATATTTAAGTTAGGGGGGTTTTAGGGTTAGTGTTAGACTTAGATTTAGGGGTTAATAATTTTATTACAGTGGCGGCGGTGTAGGGGGGGCAGGATAGGGGTTAATAAATTTATTATAGGTGGCGACGGTGTAGGGGGGGGGCAGGATAGGGGTTAATACATTTATTATAGGTGGCGACGGTGTAGGGGGGGCAGGATAGGGGTTAATACATTTATTATAGGTGGCGACGGTGTAGGGGGGGCAGGATAGGGGTTAATACATTTATTATAGGTGGCGACGATGTAGGGGGGGCAGGATAGGGGTTAATACCTTTATTATAGGTGGCGACAGTGTAGGGGGGGCAGGATAGGAGTTAATAAATTTATTATAGGTGGCGACGGTGTACGGGGGGCAGATTAGGGGTTAATAAGTTTAATATAGGTTGCGGCGGGGTCCGGGAGCGGTGGTTTAGGGGTTAAACTATTTATTTAGTTGCGGCGAGGTCCGAGATCCGCAGGATAGGGGTTAATAACTTTATTATAGGTGGCGACGGTATAGGGGGGCAGGATAGGGGTTACTAGGTAGAATGTAGGTGGCGGCGGTGTCCGGGAGCAGCGGTTTAGGGGTTAATACATTTATAAGAGTTGCGGCGGGGTCTAGGAGCAGCGGTTTAGGGGTTACTAACTTTATTTAGTTGCGGGGGGCTTCGGGGGCGCCGGTATAGGGGTAGAACAGTGTAGTTAGTGTGGGTGCTTAGTGACAGGCTAGCAACAAAGCTGGGAAAAAGCCGAAGAGCAGCGAGATCGGATGAGTGATAACTATCACAGTCCGCTGCTCATCACCCCGTACTTGGTGCGCGGCTTTTTGACAGCTTTATTGATAACTTAGGCGAAATTTTGCAGGTCCGCGGCGGCGATGGTAGGCGAGCTTAGGCGGGCATATTGAACCGGCGAAGGCAAGTAAAGTAGACGCGTTGATAACTACCCCCCATGGGCCCAATAAATTAATATTGTAAAAAAGCAGGTCTAGATTCTGAAATGGGTAGCACTGCAATTCCACCCTAAAAGTGCTTAAAAAAAGGTCAAGGTGTACATTGAGGATACAGCTGTCCTCAAGGGGAGTTACAAAAGATATGAGGTCTCAGGTGTTAGAAAAAAAAGGCAGGCAACGGGCTTTCACTAGACATGTGCACAGCGAAAAATTTAGTTTAGTTTTCATTAGTTAAGTAAATCATTTTGTTTTGGCAAATTAGTTATGTTAAGTTAAATCGTTTTTCGGATACATTCATTAGTTAGGATCCAGTCGTTATTTCGGATACATTCTTTATTCATATTCATTATTCTATTTTAAACTTTAGAATAGAATAATGAATATGAATAAACAATGGATCCGAAATTACGAATGAATTCGAAAAACTATTTACCTTAACATAAGGAATATGCCGAAACCAAATGATCTAAACCGCCGTCCCCCCCCACATCGCCAAAACTAAATAAAAACATATTAACTTCTAAACCGCCATCCTTTCTAATTTACTTCCATTATGTAATCTGTTTTATTCTATTGGTATCATTTGTTGAAGGAGCAATAATGCACTGATGGTTTCTAACTGAACACATGGTTGAGCCAATCACAATCAATATATATGCAGCCACCAATCAACAGCTAGAACCTAGGTTCTCTGCTGCTCCTGAACTTGCCAAGATAAACCTTTCAACAAAGGATAACAAGGGAAGGAAGCAACTTTAATAATTGAAGTAAAATTGGAAAGTTGTTTAAAATTGTATGTTCTGTCTAAATCATGAAAGAAATTTTAAGGGATATTGGTAGTTATTTTGGGGTGTTTTTTTTTTTTTTTTAAACGGGGGTATTAGAATAGGAATCATTTCTATTATTTTGGATAATTTTGTTTGTTATTTTTTGTAATGTTAGGTTTTTTAATTTTTGTAATATTTAGTAATATTAGTTTTTTATTTATTTTAGCTTAGGTTTTATTTTTATTTCACCGGTAAGTTTGTATTTATTTTAACTAGGTAGTTAGTAAATAGCAATATTGTAACTAGCTTAGGTTTTCTTTTTCTTTCACAGGTAAGCTTGTATTCATTTTAACTTGGTAGTTAGTAATTGTAACTTTAATTTAGGTGTATTTTAATTATGTTAAAGTTAGGGGGTGTTAGGTTTAGGGGTTAATAGTTTAATTTAGGTAGCTGCGATGTGGGGAGACGGCGGTTTAGAGGTTAATAATTTTACTTAGTGTTTGCGATGTGGGGGGACAGCGGCTTAGGGGTTAATAGATTTATTTAGTGTTGGTGAGGTGGAGGAGAAGGCGGTTTAGGGGTTAATAGTTTGATCTAGTGTTTGCTATGGCGGTTTAGGGGTTAATAGGTTTAGTTAGTGTTGGTGATGTGGGGGGACGGCTGTTTAGGGGTTAATAGGTTTATTTAGTGTTGGCAATGTGGGGGGACGGAGATTTAAAGGTTTATAGGTTTATTTAGTGTTGGCAATGTGGGAGAACGTCAGTTTAGAGGTTAATACGTTTATTTAGTGTTGGCGATGTGGGGGGACGGCGGTCTAAAGGTTAATAGGTTTATTTAGTGTTGGCAATGTGGGGGGACGGCGGTTTAGATTAGAATGATGAATATGAAGACTGGACCAGAAAATTCAGAAAATGATTTATTAACTTTCGTGATTTTTCAGTATTTTAGTTATGGTGCCGATTCGGAAATCTACAAATCATCCAAAATACGTCAAAAAATGAAATTTGGCCGAAAATAATTGCACATGTCTAGCTTTTACATTAAGATACATACATATACATGTATAAAGATGTATATGTATGTATATTTATAGGTATATGTGTGTGTACATATATATTTATGTAATTATATGTGTATATATGTATTTACAGACATATATACACATATAAACACATAAATACATACAGGGAGTGCAGAATTATTAGGCAAATGAGTATTTTGACCACATCATCCTCTTTATGCATGTTGTCTTACTCCCAGCTGTATAGGCTCGAAAGCCTACTACCAATTAAGCATATTAGGTGATGTGCATCTCTGTAATGAGAAGGGGTGTGGTCTAATGACATCAACACCCTATATCAGGTGTGCATAATTATTAGGCAACTTCCTTTCCTTTGGCAAAATGGGTCAAAAGAAGGACTTGACAGGCTCAGAAAAGTCAAAAATAGTGAGATATCTTGCAGAGGGATGCAGCACTCTTAAAATTGCAAAGCTTCTGAAGTGTGATCATCGAACAATCAAGAGTTTCATTCAAAAATAGTCAACAGGGTCGCAAGAAGCGTGTGGAAAAACCAAGGCGCAAAATAACTGCCCATGAACTGAGAAAAGTCAAGTGTGCAGCTGCCAAGATGCCACTTGCCACCAGTTTGGCCATATTTCAGAGCTGCAACATCACTGGAGTGCCCAAAAGCACAAGGTGTGCAATACTCAGAGACATGGCCAAGGTAAGAAAGGCTGAAAGACGACCACCACTGAACAAGACACACAAGCTGAAACGTCAAGACTGGGCCAAGAAATATCTCAAGACTGATTTTTCTAAGGTTTTATGGACTGATGAAATGAGAGTGAGTCTTGATGGGCCAGATGGATGGGCCCGTGGCTGGATTGGTAAAGGGCAGAGAGCTCCAGTCCGACTCAGACACCAGCAAGGTGGAGGTGGAGTACTGGTTTGGGCTGGTATCATCAAAGATGAGCTTGTGGGGCCTTTTCGGGTTGAGGATGGAGTCAAGCTCAACTCCCAGTCCTACTGCCAGTTTCTGGAAGACACCTTCTTCAAGCAGTGGTACAGGAAGAAGTCTGCATCCTTCAAGAAAAACATGATTTTCATGCAGGACAATGCTCCATCACACGCGTCCAAGTACTCCACAGCGTGGCTGGCAAGAAAGGGTATAAAAGAAGAAAATCTAATGACATGACCTCCTTGTTCACCTGATCTGAACCCCATTGAGAACCTGTGGTCCATCATCAAATGTGAGATTTACAAGGAGGGAAAACAGTACACCTCTCTGAACAGTGTCTGGGAGGCTGTGGTTGCTGCTGCACGCAATGTTGATGGTGAACAGATAAAAACACTGACAGAATCCATGGATGGCAGGCTTTTGAGTGTCCTTGCAAAGAAAGGTGGCTATATTGGTCACTGATTTGTTTTTGTTTTGTTTTTGAATGTCAGAAATGTATATTTGTGAATGTTGAGATGTTATATTGGTTTCACTGGTAAAAATAAATAATTGAAATGGGTATATATTTGTTTTTTGTTAAGTTGCCTAATAATTATGCACAGTAATAGTCACCTGCACACACAGATATTCCCCTAAAATAGCTATAACTAAAAACAAACTAAAAACTACTTCCAAAACTATTCAGCTTTGATATTAATGAGTTTTTTGGGTTCATTGAGAACATGGTTGTTGTTCAATAATAAAATTAATCCTCAAAAATACAACTTGCCTAATAATTCTGCACTCCCTGTATGTACACATATATAGGCATATGCATATAAGTGCATTGGAGCCTTTCGCAGTTAAGTAGAAGATAACGTGTAAAATCATATTTATGCAATAATCATATTTAATAAGTGTTATACTGTGTTTGTACTGTAAATATTTCACATTCCGATATTCTGCAAATAGAAGTATTTTTAAATAGATAGCCCTATATATATCTGTATATATCTATACCTATATATAATCATGTATATATATATATATATATATATATATATATGTATAGATATATATTGTACCAAAATACCATCATATATATATATATATATATATATATATATATATATATATATATATATATATATATATATATATATATATATATATATATATATATATATATATATATATATATACAGGGAGTGCAGAATTATTAGGCAAGTTGCATTTTTGAGGATTAATTTTATTATTGAACAACAACCATGTTCTCAATGAACCCAAAAAATTCATTAATATCAAAGCTGAATAGTTTTGGAAGTAGTTTTTAGTTTGTTTTTAGCTATAGCTATTTTAGGGGGATATCTGTGTGTGCAGGTGACTATTACTGTGCATAATTATTAGGCAACTTAACAAAAAACAAATATATTCCCATTTCAATTATTTATTTTTACCAGTGAAACCAATATAACATCTCAACATTCACAAATATACATTTCTGACATTCAAAAACAAAACAAAAACAAATCAGTGACCAATATAGCAACCTTTCTTTGCAAGGACACTCAAAAGCCTGCCATCCATGGATTCTGTCAGTGTTTTGATCTGTTCACCATCAACATTGCGTGCAGCAGCAACCACAGCCTCCCAGACACTGTTCAGAGAGGTGTACTGTTTTCCCTCCTTGTAAATCTCACATTTGATGATGGACCACAGGTTCTCAATGGGGTTCAGATAAGGTGAACAAGGAGGCCATGTCATTAGATTTTCTTCTTTTATACCCTTTCTTGCCAGCCACGTTGTGGAGTACTTGGACGCGTGTGATGGAGCATTGTCCTGCATGAAAATCATGTTTTTCTTGAAGGATGCAGACTTCTTCCTGTACCACTGCTTGAAGAAGGTGTCTTCCAGAAACTGGCAGTAGGACTGGGAGTTGAGCTTGACTCCATCCTCAACCCGAAAAGGCCCCACAAGCTCATCTTTGATGATACCAGCCCAAACCAGTACTCCACCTCCACCTTGCTGGCATCTGAGTCGGACTGGAGCTCTCTGCCATTTACCAATCCAGCCACGGGCCCATCCATCTGGCCCATCAAGACTCACTCTCATTTCATCAGTCCATAAAACCTTAGAAAAATCAGTCTTGAGATATTTCTTGGCCCAGTCTTGACGTTTCAGCTTGTGTGTCTTGTTCAGTGGTGGTCGTCTTTCAGCCTTTCTTACCTTGGCCATGTCTCTGAGTATTGCACACCTTGTGCTTTTGGGCACTCCAGTGATGTTGCAGCTCTGAAATATGGCCAAACTGGTGGCAAGTGGCATCTTGGCAGCTGCACGCTTGACTTTTCTCAGTTCATGGGCAGTTATTTTGCGCGTTGGTTTTTCCACATGCTTCTTGCGACCCTGTTGACTATTTTGAATGAAACGCTTGATTGTTCGATGATCACGCTTCAGAAGCTTTGCAATTTTAAGAGTGCTGCATCCCTCTGCAAGATATTTTTGACTTTTCTGAGCCTGTCAAGTCCTTCTTTTGACCCATTTTGCCAAAGGAAAGGAAGTTGCCTAATAATTATGCACACCTGATATAGGGTGTTGATGTCATTAGACCACACCCCTTCTCATTACAGAGATGCACATCACCTAATATGCTTAATTGGTAGTAGGCTTTCGAGCCTATACAGCTTGGAGTAAGACAACATGCATAAAGAGGATGATGTGGTCAAAATACTCATTTGCCTAATAATTCTGCACTCCCTGTATATATATATATATATATATGTAGTCATGGCCAAAAATATTGGCATCCTTTCATTTCTGTCAGCTAATGCACCACTTTGCCCAGAAAATTGTTGCAATTACAAATGTTTAGGCATTCTCATGTTTATTTCTTTTGTTTGTATTGGTATGACACAAAAAATAGTGGAGAAAATTTGTTCCAGTAAAGGGGGTGTAAGAAACTCATTAATGTTTAGAGGAAGCAATTGATTTCAGTTATTGTTTCCAAGGGGTGTGCTACCAAATATTAAATTGAGGGTGCCAATAATTTTGTCCAGTCCATTTTTGGAGTTTTGCGTGGAATGTGTCAGATTTGGCTTTTTTTTTTCTCTCAATTTTTGTGTGTCATACCAATTCAAACAAAAGAAATAAATATGAGAATGCCTAAACATTTGTAATTGCAACAATTGTTTGGGCGAAGTGGTGCATTATCTGAAAGAAATGCAGGGGTGCCAATATTTTTGGCCATGACTGTATATATATATATATATATATATATATATATATATATATATATGTTTGTGTGTGTGTATGTATGAATAAATAGAATATATTCTTTTATGTGAAGAACTTTGGAATGTGAAATATTTATATTTTAATGTCGGGATAGCGCACTTGAGAATATGTGATCAGGTTTTCCTGCGAGTTTGGTGTTTCCTCCGTGACTTCTATGGGGGAATACGTGAACGAGTATGCAATATTGTAAATTCAGCTTTTTGCCCTTGGCGGGTTAGCATGGAAAGCAAAAATAGTTTACTTTCAACTCATAATACGACCTCAACCTGACGAGCTGGAGCGTTAAATAGCACTTCACTTGTAATCTGGCCCATCATGTCCATAAAATGATTGGCAAAAAATACAAGTGTGTGTGTCTAGTTTCTACAAATATATATTTTTGTGTATCGGTTTTGGATTCAGTGAACCTACAGTCTAAGCACAGCAAATTTTGTAAACTTTTAGCATTAAACCAATAATTCTATCCTTGAGGTATTCAGCCTTTATTTGTAATCTATTTTTAGGTATTTTTGCTTTAGCTACACTAGTCATGTTGGACAAATTATAAATAAAATACAGCATTACATTAATATTTATTGTTAATTTATGTACCCATGTAGGATAACACAAAAAAGCGATGTTTGTCTGTTACAACCCCCCCTCAAAAAAACAAAACAGTATATAATATGTATGGCTGCCAAAATTACATGGCTTGTCCTTAAGGGGTTAATGGTGTTTAATATTTTTAGGCAGAAGGGACTACCTGTTTTATAAATGCTCCTGTATCCTTGGATGAAAGAAAGATTTTGAGTATAATGTCACTTTAATCCTGAACCAGTAACACATTCTAGAAATCTGCACACTGGCAAATCCCATTTAAGATCTCCCATAAATTCAATAATTTATTGTATATTTTGTGCTATACATAAATTATCCTTTATGTAGTGTGAGTTAATCGAATATCAATCAAACAACCAAGGTTGGCGTAATTAGATATTTGATATAGTATATTGATTTGTTCATGCATTTACCCCAATAATACAGTTCACAAACCTATTTCTTCACAAAATTTAATTACTGAAAATGATTTAAAGTAATTGAAAAGTTGTCATAAAAAATCTAAAATCCTCTTTCTGGCTTTTCCTGTATTTAAAATAATTTTCTTTTTATGATACCATGAATTTACCAATTTTAAATAATTTGTTTCATCTAGTGACAATTTTTCTGTGTTCACTTCAAATGCATTTGGGTCTGTTCACTTCTAACAAAAAAGATACCCCTTTTGTTCAGATCCTTTGGAATTACTAAACATGCAAATAACAAGTTTCTGAATTTTGAATGAGACTATAATAAAATGAAAATCTTTTGAATAGAAAAGTTGAGTATCAACATAACTGTAAATGTTAAAAAAATCTGTGTATTGAAAGCATAAAAGTTCTGAATAGTTTATAATGGGCTAGATTACAAGTGGAGCGCTAAATTTGCCATGTGCCCGTAAAATGAAAAATTTGCCCGTTTTCAGGAGCAATATAAATTATCAGCCATTACAAGTGTCTGATTATTGCAACTGCAAGCTTGTGGTAGCAATTAATGTTCAGAAAATTAACCAGAGATTCGATATCTGGTTAATTTTTCTAAAAGTGCCCCAATGGCCCTCAAAGTTTAGTGTACTGTGCCTTTTATAAATATAAAATTATTAGCTAGTGTACAATGTCCTTTTAAGCAAAGGTGTTGCAGGACGATAGATCTGGTGTATTATGGCTACCTAGCTGACAGAGGTCTAACTGATGTGGGCTGTTCTGCCTTTAAATGCCTGGGGCTATTTTTGTCCACAGTCCACTGTCTAGTCTTATCTAGTAATAACTCAATTTACATTACTGATGACATTATACAAGCCCTACTGGTACTCTGAGCAGCTGCAGTATTTAAAATGATGGTATACTGAGAATATCTAGCTATGCTTCACATGCACATGCAGAAAAAAATGCTAACAATAAAGAAGTGATAACTTTTACTAGAAGCATTTGGCCATTATGGGGTTGAAAAAGTTATCTAATGGTTTTCAACATGAAAATATAATTGATGTCTATGGGGATTTTTATACATAAATAATTTGACACGTTTTTCTAAAGTATTGTCATCGACCCCTATAGGTATATTGTAAATATGTTTCTATCAAAGGATGTAATTCATGTATGCACATTTCAATTTTGACCAGAATGTCCCTTTAATGGGCTTTTCATCTAGTGCACTTCTTATTTTATTCTTTGCAGCCTTTTACTAAAGCTTTTTCATCTCTCCATTTTTAGGGAATAGTCTGCATATAAATAGAGTTGGTGAAAATGGAGAGAATGAAGATGTCTTTCAATTGTAGAAAATCTAGGGCAGAAACAGGTAATAAGTATCAGTCCATATGTAGTCCCTGAGTCCTTCAAAGTATTTCTTAAACCTTATATTAAACCTAAAGCAAATGTTGTTGTTGCATGCAAGTGTGCTTGAATGTGTGTGTGCGTTCATGTGTGTGTACATAGATATGTGTGTGCATGCATGTGTGCAAGTGTGTGTGCACATAGATATGTGTGTGCATGCATGTGTGCAATTGTGTATGTGTGTGTGTGCATATATATATGTGTGCATGCATAGATGTGTGTGCATGCATGTGTATATGTTTGCGTGCATAGATGTGTGTATAGATATGTCTGCATGCATGTGTAAATGTGTGTGTGGATGTGTGTATAGATATGTCTGCATGCATGTGTGTATGTGTGCGTGCATAGATGTGTGTGCATGCATGTGTGCAAGTGTGTGTACATAGATATGTGTGTGCATGCATGTGTGCAATTGTGTATGTGTGTGTGTGCGCATAGATATATGTGTGCATTCATAGATGTGTGTTTATATGTGTGCGTGCATAGATGAGTGTACATGCATAAATGTGTGTATAGATATGTCTGCATGCATGTGTATATGTGTGCGTGGATGTGTGTATAGATATGTCTGCATGCATGTGTGTATGTGTGTGTGCAATTGTGTATGTGTGTGTGTGCGCATAGATATATGTGTGCATTCATAGATGTGTGTTTATATGTGTGCGTGCATAGATGAGTATACATGCATGTGTATATGTGTGCATGCATAAATGTGTGTGCATGCATGTGTGCGTGGATGTGTGTGTGTATAGATGTGTCAGCATGCATGTGTGTATGTGTCCGTACATAGATGTTTGTGTATGCATGTGTGCTTGGATTTGGATGTGTGTGTGTGCATGCATGTGTGCATGGATGGGTGTGCATGCCTTTGTGTAGGTGTGCATGTACATGCAAAGTTGTGTGTGCATGCATGTGTTTATACATATGTGTGCGTGTGTGCATGCATAGATATGTGTGTGCATGCATGTGTGCGTGGATGTATGTGTATAGATATTTGTGTGCATGCATGTCTCTGTGCATGCATGTGTGCATGCATAGGTGTATGTGTATGTGTGCATGCATAGATGTGTGTGCATGCATGTGTGCGTGGATGTGTGTGTGTGTTTGTGCATGCATAGATGTGTGTGCATGCATGTGTGCGTGGATGTGTGTGTGTGTTTGTGCGTGCATAGATATGTGTGTGCATGCATGTGTGCGTGGATGTGTGTGTGTGTTTGTGCGTGCATAGTTATGTGTGTGCATGCATGTGTGCGTGGATGTGTGTGTGTTTGTGCGTGCATAGATATGTGTGTGCATGCATGTGTGCGTGGATGTGTGTGTGTTTGTGCGTGCATATATATTTGTGTGCGTGGATGTGTGTGTGTTTGTGCGTGCATAGATATGTGTGTGCATACATGTGTGCATGCATGTATATGTATAGATATGTGTATGCATGCATGTCCATGTGGATGTATGTGTATAGATATGTGTGTACATGCATGTGTGCAAGGATGTGTGTGTATGTGTTAGTGTAAATGTGTTAATGCGGGTATGTGTACGTGTGTACCTGTATGATTGTGTGTGTATGTGCACATGTGTTTTTGAGTGAATTAAGTAGTTACAGGCTAGAAAAGAGAAAGCACTAGTGATCTACAAAGTCAAATAAAGAACATGTTTTCTGACACTAGAACTGTTTCATTATGTGCTGAATAATAGGAACTGCAGGGCATAGCTCCCTCAGATGTGTATACTTTTGGGCTTAGCACTAAACAAAGGGTCAACTATGTGGTGAAATGAAAGATACAGAAACCAAAAAGTGCTGCAATAGGTTATCTTCCTAACATAGGGGCCTATCTAACACGCTCCGTATGGAGCTTGAGGGTCCGTGTTTCTGGTGAGACCACTGCTCCATAACCTGTCCGCCTGCTCTGAGGAGGTGGACAGACATCGCCGCAATTCAACCCGATCAAATACGAATATTGATTGACACCCCTCTGCTAGCAGCCGATTGGCCGCGAATCTGCAGGGGGCAGCATTGCACCAGCAGTTCACAAGAGCTGCTAGTGCAATGCTGAATGTGGAGAGCATATTGCTCTCCACATTCAGCGAGGTCTGTCGGACATGATCCGCAATGTCAGATCATCTCCGACAGGCCTTTCATAAATAGGCCCCATAATATTTCACTTAAACTTGACACAAAGCAGCTTCAACCTGTTTATGACAGCTGATTTACAGACAATATAAGAGTATACATACATACAGGTGCCTATTGAAGAAAGAGACTTATAATGTGATTCAAGGTCATCTAGGCTCCCTATCTTTTATAGCCCACATTAATTTACTTGGAACCACTGGGCATACAGTTATTGGTTATCCTAATTGATATGACACTTAAGCAAATAAAAAATCAATGTATGATTCCGCAACAAGCATTTACTGCCAACAACAGCACTTTTTAAACCCATCCTTTCCAGAATCTGTATGCTCTTAGAGCCTGGCATGGTGATAGTCTCAGAATACCTTACCATCCAGGTAGGATTTTTTGCTACGCAGCCAGGCAAAGGCACATTCCCCCAGATAAAATTATATACCCTGCCATTACCGCTTCTCAACAAAATGTTCTAGTGATATGTTAAGCAGCTTTAGATTACTAGTTTATCTATAATGATAGAGAAAATAGATTCTCATAATCACATCAAATTCTTGACTATTAATCTGATTTATGATAACTATAAAAGCTAAAAGGGTTCATTTCTGCCATCTTACACAATGTACCAAAGTGGTGGCTATGCACAAAATGGCAAATCAGTGTTGGCTCTGCATAATGAATCAAACAGTGGTGACAATATATAAAACAAACAGGGAGGCAGGATGATCTAATTTTTTTCCATCATTATACCTAGACTGATACTTACATTTCTAACAGGAACATTTTCATCAAGCTGCAGGTGGATACGTTCTCAAGCAGAGAGTCCACCTGCAATCTCCACACAATTTAAGACTGCAGAAGATCTCTGTTGTTCAATTCTGTCCTCTAATCTTGGGCAACCAATTGTTTGAGAGCAGGGCCTGTTAATCACCACGAACAAGCAAGTTTGAGGTGATTTATCTTTGCCACCTAGAATAAGAAGCAGGATCTGCTTCTTATATTTGTGGCTGCAGACTCAATCTTGCAAGCCTCAACTGAATATTCCCGCAAGCTGTAAATGCACTTTGATAAATTTTCCAGCCCTACAAAAGATCACATTAACTTGTAGTGGAATAGTGACAAGTTTTGGCCAGGGGACGAGTACAACTCCAATGTATTTTGGACAAGTGTTACTGTAGGCTGATGATAATTTATACACTAATAAAAACAACACTCTGCGCTATATGGTAATGAAAGGCATCTATACACAAATAAACACACTGTAGAGTACATATACACTGATCACATATATGCTGCACTGTATGATGATGTTGAGGGTTCATACAGTAAAAAACAGAACAGCCTGCATTGCATAATTAAAAAGGGCGCCTATACACTGATGGTGACCCCTCTGTGCTGTATAATGAGGAAAAACATTTATACACTGAAAATGAACACACCACACTGTATAATAAAATATCTAAACACTGAACAAGGACTATGTTGTGCTGAAGAATGATTATGTCCATCTACAGAATTTAATGTACAGTTATGTATGTAGAGTAGAAAGATAATAGACATGTGGTGCTGCACAATTATGACTTTATATATACATGATATATATATATATATATATATATATATATATATATATATATATATATATATATATATATACCAGACATAATGCAGGAGCAGATGATGTCTTGCTATATATGAAAAGTTGGAGGATTGTCAGTGTTCCTACAAGTGCCCATTGGTGGCGGCAAATTCCACTGCTGTCACCAGCTTCACCAACTTTTATGATTGCTACTAAAGTAGTAGTAAAGTAGAGCACAGGATCTGTACAGTGAGATATTTTAGCCAGACACTTCCAGCTGTTCAGTTGTCTTGTACTGTCTGTCTCCCTATGTCCTCTCCCATTCTAGCCATTATGGCACCACATTTGGTCCCTCCTATGAAGTCCAAGTTAAGCAGCAAAAAATAAATATACACATAAAAAAATTATGTTATGCACCAGATTTGTGTCCCCTCCAGCAGGGGCGCCCTATGAGGTCGCCTAGTAGCACTGTCCCTGTCCCCACCTTTGCGTAATATTTCCATTAGAAGCCATAAGAATGCAAAAAAACAGTTAGCTCATGATAATATCAACCCTGCTGTTGACCGTAGCAGTTTGACCATGCACCACTGATGCTGCTATTGGTAGTTTTCAGATTTGAAAACCCTCCTCCTCCTGGTGGTGTAGAAGGGTTCACAGTAATGAGGCAGATACCTTTAACACTGGTACACAAACCAAATAAGTTGTTTTTCATGTTGTAATGTCACACCAATCTGAGCAGTATTCAAAAAATAATAACAGGAAATTAAACTAAAAATAATTATATTCTGCAAACGAAGGGCACTAATTATACATGATAGCAATATCTGTCCCTAATTGTCCTCAGCACAAGAGATTAGATAAGTGAAACCTAGGTTTCAACATGGTGGCACCTGTCACTTTATAGAAATTAAAATGCTTTACAGAAACTAAAACATTACACTTATTTTTTCAATATTTAATCAACTAAAATAATTTAAAAAATCAATCTGCATATTTATTAAAGAGACATTAAACACTAAATAAATGCTAGATATAATGAAGCATTCAAAGAAAAGATTTGCCTGAGAATACCATGTAGATGTATTTTTTAAAGTTTCATTAGCTGTTTAACTATCGACAAAATAATTGCAAAATTTTAGGGGCATATTTATCAAAGCGTCAACTGAAAATACGCTTGAATCCCGCGTCGTTGTTGTTGCGAGATTGAGCCGCTGTAGTTATCAAAGCGTCAAGATCGTCAAATGTTGAAATGTGTGGTGAAATATACGCTCCTGTGATCTCAATCCGACGCAGATCGATGCTTGTATCATTACAGATGTTTCATATTCACATTCGACTCTATTTGACCATTTTCCCAATTTATCAAACATTTAACAGATACGCTCGCGCCTATTCTGACGCAGTTTACCTAGTTTTCAATCCGCCACCATTGAGGCCGCGGATGCCATAGAAATCAATGGGAGTCTGAAAACACAGAAAGCTTATGTTCCATGCTGCAAGAGAATGAAGTATATTACATAATAAAAGTAAATTAGAAACTTTAAATTGTATACCCTTTCTAAATCAAACAATATTATTGCTCCACATTTGGTGTAATAGTAGATATAGGGATAAAAATGAAAAATACATTGTTACTTATGGATTGTTACATCTTTGTCTCTCATTACAAAGCAAGGGGACAATATTATTGCTTCAAATTTTGTGCAAAGTATTGCTCCATATTTGGTGCACTAGTAGATATAGAGATACAAATATAAAAAATATTTAACTCAAGCATTGCCATTGCTTTATACTAGGATATATGACACAGATATTATTAGATTATTTTCCATGTTTGACCTAAAGGGTACACCATTCCTACTGTGAAACACGGAGGTGGATCGCTGATGTTTTGGGGATGTGTGCGCTACAAAGGCACAGGAAATTTAGTCAGAATTGATGGCAAGATGAATGCAGTATGTTATCAGCAGAACCCCTCATTTTCCACTTCTTGATTAGAGTTTGAACACTGCTGATTTGCATTCTCAATTCCTTGGATATCTTTTTATATCCTTTTCCTGATTTATACAGTTCAACTACCTTTTCCCGCAGATCCTTTGACAATTCTTTTGCTTTCCCTATGACTCAGAATCCAGAATCGTCAGTGCATCACTGGATGAAAGATGTACGGGTCTGTCAGGAGTCCAGAAACTCATTGACCTTTTATACACACACTAATTACAAGAAAACAGATCACAGGTGAGGGTGGTTACCTTTAATAGCCATTCAGACCCCTTTGTGCCAACTTGTGTGCATATTATCAGGCCAAAATCACCAGGGTATGTAAACTTTTAATCAGGGTCATTTGGGTAGTTTCTGTTGCCATTATGATTTAAAAAGAATAAACACAGTTGATTGATAATAAATGGCTTCAGCCAAACACTAACCATGAGTGAAAGAAAAGTTTTTGTGTTATCATTCATATTCTCTGAAAAATGGCCAATAAAACATAAATTCTGCCAGGGTATGTAAACTTATGAGCACAACTGTATATACATAGATAAATATATATGTATATATATTTAAAAAAGTATGTATGTACAATATTAAAAATAATTTGAATACTTCACTCTCCACTTCGCACCAAATATGTCGCAACTTGGTTGTTGAGAGGTTTCCTTATTGCGTCATATTTGACACAATACTCAAACTCATAAAGAAGTCACAAAGTAGTAGAGTTTTCCACAACTTATTGGTAAATGCATAATCACATGATTATTGACCTCAGCCAATCTGATTGAAATATACATTTTATATTATCACTAACAAATCAGATTGCTCTATACTTGAGTCATTGATCACTGATCAGAACATGTAAGTGCCATTTGTTACATTTAGTATTATACTTTGGAAGTATGTATATGTGAAATTAGTATTAAAGATAAACATTGATGCTGACATTAGGGGCACACAGTGTAATATTTTAGATAATGATTTAAAAATTTGAATTGATGTTTGATTCAATATAATCTTAAGCTGATAGCTCAAAGGGATAGCCCACCTAACATTAAACTGTCACGATTCAGATACAGCAGAAATTAAAATCCCTTTACTGACATGCTATTTTCAATGTATTTCTTCCTTCTCTTTAATTTCTTTTTCAGTAAGAAATGTCATCTTATATGCCAGCCCATTTTATAACACTTGTGTAGGGGTGGTTTTTATAACTAAATTGCAATCAGGAAATGTTAGACAGGTACAGAGAGAAAACTGGCCCATCTCTTAAAATATCCATTGATTGCAAATAAATACATATGATACCCTGATGACATGTTATATTCGCAATTATTCCTGCTCAGAATAATAATACATTTATACTATATATATATATATATATAGTGGTATAAATAAACACAGAGATATGAAAGACAACATTGTTTAGAACAAAAAAAGGAATTTAGGGACATATAAATATATTTGCAAATGATTTCTGACATAACACACACATATATATGTTTTTGACGGGGTTATTTTTTTATTAATAAGGGCATTGTATGTGGATCCGTGACAGAGATGTCTGGCGAGTGTATTGACGCAGGCGAATGCACCGAGATTGACGCTTTGATAAATATCCCCCTATGTGTCTATAAAACAATGGGGCTGCCATGTTGTAACTCAGGTTACTATCTCTGCTGTGACCAATCAGGTACAGTTATAAATAGGTCATTAGAGTCTGCAGCCAATGGCTGTGTGAAATATAACAGTGTTCTGCACTTCCATTTCTAACAAGAACTGAAAATCTCATAATTTCCAAATGGAATTACAGGAAAAGGGGACAAAGTGAATAATGAAAGCATATTGCAGAGTTGTTTTTTTTATACATTATTCTTTTTATGTTACCATCTCAAAGTGTTTTATGTCCCTTTAATGACAGTAGTATCTGGCTGTTCATACGTTCCTTTTTCCATACTGTTCCATATCTATTACCCCTCCACACCACCTGCCCACAACCCTAAATTTTGTGATGATGTTGTATACTGCATTTATCTCTGCATATTGAGAAAGTGGCCTAACTCTTTAAGATTTCTTATAATGGTAATTTAAAATATACAATAGCACACTTTCGTTTTATAATGCACAAGAGTTTAAAGCAATTTAAAATAGTAACTTTGGTAGCATTTACCTTGGCTTTTGGCATGCTATTCTCACTCAATCAAGCTTCTTTAGAATCTTACTGAGATCCATTTGCTAGCTCTATTCTACCTTCTATACAATTTTTAGATTTGCAGTCTGTTGGAAAGAATTATAAATAAGGTTGCTAAGAAAGGATAAGCCATTCTACAAAAGAGCAGTTTTAGATTGGTTCAATAGATATTGGCTCAGATTAACCTCTAATCTCTTGTATACCTTCAGGGCATTTATTTATAGTCATCTCCATCTAATTCAAATGGTTTTAGTTGACAGAATAAATTGCTCTTGCTTTGTTACATATAATAGTAAATTCTATTATGCATTTAAAAGGATATATTTAAACATTATGGGCTAGATTACAAGTGGTGCACTAACTGTTGCGCACGCGAGTGATGGCGGGTTTTTGTGTGCGTTGGAAATAGTGCACAAATTATAAATTGAAAGTAAAAGTGATTGCGAGAGCGCAATCACATTTTACGCTCGTCGGGTTAACATGACTGAAACACTCATGTAAAAGGTAGTGCGTTAAAAAAAGTTGCACTAAACACAACATAAATACATTTAAAATTTCATTTACACTCATATAAACACTGTCTGATAAAAATTATTCCTATAAATATTAAAACAAAAAGTTATAAGGGTTCAAAGGTATTTGGTATGACTGCAAAGTGCTATAATGTATATATACATACATATAAATGTCTAAATACGTGAATGCATGCAAACACACACACACACACACACACATATATATATATTTCTGTGTACATATGTATTTATGTGTTTTAATGTATATATACTGTTCATATTTCCCATTCCAATGTTCATCACATACAGGATAATGTAATTTTTATTGTAAACACACACACACACACACACTCATATATATATACAGTATATATATATCTGTATATACCTATACCAGTATATTTATTTATATGTAGGGAGTGTAGGGAGTTATAGTATAGTAAGCGTAGGGAGTTATAACCAGGGAAATATAATATATATACAGGGAGTGCAGAATTATTAGGCAAATGAGTATTTTGACCACATCATCCTCTTTATGCATTTTGTCTTACTCCAAGCTGTATAGGCTCGAAAGCCTACTACCAATTAAGCATATTAGGTGATGCGCATCTCTGTAATGAGAAGGGGTGTGGTCTAATGACATCAACACCCTATATCAGGTGTGCATAATTATTAGGCAACTTCCTTTCCTTTGGCAAAATGGGTCAAAAGAAGGACTTGACAGGCTCAGAAAAGTCAAAAATAGTGAGATATCTTGCAAAGGGATGCAGCACTCTTAAAATTGCAAAGCTTCTGAAGCGTGATCATCGAACAATCAAGCGTTTCATTCAAAATAGTCAACAGGGTCGCAAGAAGCATGTGGAAAAACCAAGGCGCAAAATAACTGCCCATGAACTGAGAAAAGTCAAGCGTGCAGCTGCCAAGATGCCACTTGCCACCAGTTTGGCCATATTTCAGAGCTGCAACATCACTGGAGTGCCCAAAAGCACAAGGTGTGCAATACTCAGAGACATGGCCAAGGTAAGAAAGGCTGAAAGACGACCACCACTGAACAAGACACACAAGCTGAAACGTCAAGACTGGGCCAAGAAATATCTCAAGACTGATTTTTCTAAGGTTTTATGGACTGATGAAATGAGAGTGAGTCTTGATGGGCCAGATGGATGGGCCCGTGGCTGGATTGGTAAAGGGCAGAGAGCTCCAGTCCGACTCAGACGCCAGCAAGGTGGAGGTGGAGTACTGGTTTGGGCTGGTATCATCAAAGATGAGCTTGTGGGGCCTTTTCGGGTTGAGGATGGAGTCAAGCTCAACTCCCAGTCCTACTGCCAGTTTCTGGAAGACACCTTCTTCAAGCAGTGGTACAGGAAGAAGTCTGCATCCTTCAAGAAAAACATGATTTTCATGCAGGACAATGCTCCATCACACGCGTCCAAGTACTCCACAGCGTGGCTGGCAAGAAAGGGTATAAAAGAAGAAAATCTAATGACATGGCCTCCTTGTTCCCCTGATCTGAACCCCATTGAGAACCTGTGGTCCATCATCAAATGTGAGATTTACAAGGAGGGAAAACAGTACACCTCTCTGAACAGTGTCTGGGAGGCTGTGGTTGCTGCTGCACGCAATGTTGATGGTGAACAGATCAAAACACTGACAAAATCCATGGATGGCAGGCTTTTGAGTGTCCTTGCAAAGAAAGGTGGCTATATTGGTCACTGATTTGTTTTTGTTTTGTTTTTGAATGTCAGAAATGTATATTTGTGAATGTTGAGATGTTATATTGGTTTCACTGGTAAAAATAAATAATTGAAATGGGTATATATTTGTTTTTTGTTAAGTTGCCTAATAATTATGCACAGTAATAGTCACCTGCACACACAGATATCCCCCTAAAATAGCTATAACTAAAAACAAACTAAAAACTACTTCCAAAACTATTCAGCTTTGATATTAATGAGTTTTTGGGTTCATTGAGAATATGGTTGTTGTTCAATAATAAAATTAATCCTCAAAAAATACAACTTGCCTAATAATTCTGCACTCCCTGTATATATATAAAGTTCAAAGTAGACAAGCACTCCAGAAATCTTGAATCACATGCCCAGGGTGCAAATAGAGAGTAATGAAGAGTGCACTCGCCAGGACTTTTTCAAAGTTTATTCCAAATATGTGAACGTTTTCGGGGGATTAGCCCCTTCCTCAGACATACAAAATTACAATATTGTAATTTTGTATGTCTGAGGAAGGGGCTAATCCCCCGAAAACGTTCACTTATTTGGAATAAACTTTGAAAAAGTCCTGGCGAGTGCACTCTTCATTACTCTCTCTCTCTCTCTCTCTCTCTCTCTCTCTCTCTATATATATATATATAATTATATATAGCAAAGTATACAGAACAGCTACTAGTATATACAGAACAGCTACAATCTTTTATCTTTGGTATGTGTTTATTACCTTAAAACTTTTGCTTTCTCTGTCTTCCACTTTGATAAGATAGGTGTCATATGCTTTGCCTGTTTTGGCCTTGTTTGATCCTGCAATAATTTATGACCTTTGCACCGATCTACATCAGCGACTCCGCTCTGCCAGTCTCTACACTGGCTCCCCATACAGTCCAGAATACAGTTTAAAGTATTAACCCTAACTTACAAAGCACTAAACAGTCTAATTCCCAACTATATTTCCTCTCTTATTGTGAAATATTCCCCATCTCGTCCTCTTTGATCAATCTCTGACCTACGTCTCTCCACTTCTGTTATCTCTATGTCCCACTCCCGCCTCCAAGACTTCTCACATGCTGCTCCTGTCCTCTGGAACTCTCTACCGCTCCATAAGACTGTCTCCAACCTTGTATAGCTTCAGACGCTCCTTGAAAACCCACCTATTCCGAGAGGCGTACCATATCTCTTCCATCCCTCATCCGAACCAAACTAATACATGAACTGCCTGACTCACTACTGCAACTACCCCAACCTTATGTCTCTGCACCCTAAATCTGTAGACTGTGAGCTCTCTGGAGCAGGGCCCTCTTCCTCCTGTACCAGATTTGTTTAGTTTTATGTTTTGTATTTTTATAAAAAAAATTGTCATTGTATACCCCTATCATTGTACCCAGTGCTACGAAATTTGGCGGCGCTATACAAATAAATGATAATATATATATATATATATATATATATATATATATGTATATATATAGGTATATATATATATATATATATATATATATATATATATATATACACAGTATATATATATATCTATATTACATTAATATTATCAGCTATATATAGAAATATATATTTAAAAATACTAATTACAAAATATTCTATGTGAAGAACAAAGGATGTAAAGTATGAGTATCGTGCTTCGTGTTTTGCTATGTAGTTCTACCGCGGTGTTAGGTTAGCGCACATGAAGAGTTACTAACCTCTATGTGTGTTATTAAAACACTAAATATAAAATATTAAAAAATAATAATTATAAAAAATGATTGTACATACTGTAAAATAATTTAAATAATCCATAATATATATAAATATTGTTTTCAGTATGTATTGAGCACTATATGGCGGCAGTGTTTGATACATTAATCTTACACATTTTGGGGCCGATTTATGAAAGTGCGAGCGGCCATTATACATTGATAAATGCCGACAACATACACTGTCGGCATTTATCTTTGCACAAGCAGTTCTTATAATAATAGCTTGTGCAATGCCGCCCACTGAAGATTCGCGACCAATCGGCCTCTAGCAGGGGGTGTCAATCAGCCCGATCGTATAGGATCGGGCTGATTGATGTCCGCAGCCTAAGAGCAGGCGGACAAGTTATGGAGCAGCGGTCTTTAGACAGCTGCTTCATAACTGCGGTTTCCGGAGAGCCTGAAACCTCGCACGGAAACCGAGGCATCAAGCTCCATTCTGAGCTGGATAATTCGGCCCCATAGTGTTTAAGCCACAAACAACTGTAGATAGTTCAAAGGTCAAGTGAGCCAAAAAGCTTATATAAAACTTAGTGAAATTAAAACACACACTGAAGGATATCACAGTACAGTGTGTCATAAAATAAAGACTACGCTTTTCAGGATATAGCCGTAGTCATAGCTTGAAGTTTATGTTAATGTAACCCTGTATGGTCTGACTGTACTGTAATCATGTGATCATGTATATATTTCCAGATACCGTCCTCTCATTACCACAAGGGCCTGAACATACTTTAAGTGGATTTTAACACAGACAATATCATATGGCATAATAATGACTCAGTGAAACACTATTCCCAAAAATGTATCAAATCATATTCACTGTTCAAACCCAAAGGTACTGTGGTATGTAATTGAAATATCCAATAAATCTAGGGTTTATCTAGAATTTTTATCCATGTCAACTTCTCGTTTTGTTCTAACTACCTTTTCAATTGCTTTCCATCTAAAGGTAACCTCACTACAACCATGTTCCTGCACAAAATGCCACAAACACACACACTCTATCTAGGTTTGCTCTAATGGAGAGAAACTAAGTTTCAACAAAAGCTATGTAGAGAAATGTGACAACAGAAGTATTTTGTATTTTGTACAATAATCTGTATCTATAATAATTTTTAATTATTATTAATAATTTTTAATATTTTATATGTAATATTTCAATAACGGACCTTCTCTGCCGGACTTCAGGAACAGTGAGTACCTATTTGGGGGTTATATTTAGGATTTTTTTTTTTTAAATTAGGGATTTATTGGGCACTCTTAAAAGAGCTGAATGCCCTTTTTAAGGGCAATACAAGAGCTGAATTGGTGCAATTGGTAGTTAAGTTTTTTTTAGTGTAAGGTTCATTAATTTTGGGGGGTCTGGTGGGTGGTGAGCTGTTTGCCTTACAAAAAGCCCTTTTAAGTGCTATTGGTAGTTTAGCATTAGATTAGGGGGTGTTTTTATTTTGGGGGGCTTTTTTATTTTCATAGGGATTATGTTTAATGTTTTTATTTTGGATAATTTTGTTTATTATGTTCTGCAATGTTAGATTTTTTTTTATTTTTGGTAATTTTAGATTAATTTAATTTAATCCTAGGTTTATTTTTGTAAATACTGTTAGGGTTTTTTATTCTAATTATAATTTTGTATTTTATTATTGTATGTAATTGTATGTAATTAGGGGTTAATTTAGTGGGTGTTAGGTTAGGGGGCTTAGAAATTAAATAAATTATTTGCGTTGTGGGGGTTTGGCAGATTAGAGGTTAATAGGTTAATTAGGGTACTTGCATTGTGGGGGTTTAGTGGATTACGGATTAATAGTTTTATTAGGATTATTGTGTTGTGTGGGTTTGGCGGTTTAGGGGTTAATAGTTTTTGAAGGTTTGTTGCAATGTGAGTTAATGGTGGATTAGGGGTTAATAGTTTTAAAAGGTACTTTGCGATGTGGGTGAATGGCGGATTAGGGATTAATATATTTATTAGGTAGTTTGCAATGTTGGGGTTGGCGGATTTAGGGGTTAATACTTATTATTAGGTAGATCTCGATGTGTGTGAATGGCGGATTAGGGGTTAATAGTTTAATTAGGCATATTGTGTTGTGGGGGGTTGTCGGTTTAGGGGTTAATACTTGTATTAATAGTTCTGATGTGGGTTTGATGGCGGATATAGGGGTTTTACGTGTCGGGTTTATTTTTGGGAGGCGGATTATAGTTTTATGGGAGATTTTATATATTTTTTTATTTTCTTAGGCGCTGGCAGTTTCTAAAGTGCCGTAAGTCACTGGTGACTGCAGAAATTTGCATTTCTGGACATCGCTAGTTTATCCGATTTACGGCACTTTATGAACTGCCGGCGGGGTTTATGTGATACCCCGATGTGCAAGGTGAAATTACGGGTGGCGCGGGACTCAGCAGTTGAGCTGAAGCTTGCGCCGCATATGTAATTTCACCCATGATCTATTTACTTGCATTTTAGCCAATTAGTGCTGTGTCCTGCACAACTCCATGGGAGTGAGCACAATGTTATCTATATGGCCCACGTAAACTAACAGTCTGTTGTTGTGAATAGCTAATACAAATTAATGTGATAAGAGGATGTCTGTAATGGTTTAGAAACAGTCAGAAATTTAGAGGTTTACATGCTATAAAGTATAATAATATAACAATGTTGGTTGTGCAAAGCTGGGGAATGGGTAGTAAAGGTATTATTTATTAGACATGTGCGTTTCGTTTCGTACAAATTTGGATGAATTTTGGCCGATTCGACGATTCGGATGCCGAATTAGCACATCCCAAAAAATTCCGAAAATAAATAAATATGTTTCCGAATTTTCTGATCCATTATTCATATTCTGAATTTTTCATTGTTCCTTCCTAAACCGCAGTTCCCCGTCACTAACTCTAAGGTATAACCCCTAAACCACTGTTCCCCGACATCGAAACTAACTAAACCGCCGTCCCGAAACATCGCTGACACAAACTAAACCTAGTAACCCCTAAACCGCACCCCCCCCACATCGCCGACACTAACTAAACCTATTAACCCCTAAACCACCATTCCGAAACCGCACCCCCCAGATCGCCGATACGAACTTAAGCTATAAACCCCTAAACCGCACCCCCCACATCGCCAAAACACTAACTAAACCTATTAACCCCTAAACCGCACCCCCCCACATCGCCAACACAAACTAAACCTATTGACCCTAAACCGCACCTCCCCCACATTGCCGACACAAACTAAACCTATTAACCCCTAAACCGTTCCAAAACATCGCCGCCACTAAATAAAGCTATTAACCCCTAAATAGCCGTCCCCCCACATCGCCAACACTAACTAAACCTATAAACTCCTAAACCGCACCCCCCACATCGCCGACACAAACTAAACCTATTAACCCCTAAACCGCACCCCCACATTGCTGACACAAACTAAACCTATTAACCCCTAAACTGCACCCCCCACATCGCCAACACTAACTAAACCTATTAACCCCTATACTGCTGTTTCAAAACATTGCAGACACTAACTAAAGCTATTAACCCCTAAACTGCCATTCACAAACATCTCCAATACTAACTAAACCTATCAACCCCTAATCCGCGGGCCCCAGATCGCAATAACCTAAATTAAACTATATTAACCCCTAAACCTAATACCCCCTAACCCTAAACCTAACCCTAAACCTAACACCCCCTAACTTTAACATAATTAAAATATAGCTAAATTAAAGTTACTATTATTACCCCCCCACATCGCCGACACAAACTAAACATTTTTAACCCCTAAACCGCCGGCCCCCATATCGCAACAACCTAAATTAAACTATATTAACCCCTTAACCTAACATCCCCTAACTTTAACATAATTAAAATATAGCTAAAGTAAAGTTACAATTATTAACTAAATACAAAGTAACTTACCTGTGCAATAAAATGTAAGCTAGCTACAATATAACTAATAGCTATATTGTAGCTAGCTTAGGTTTTATTTTTATTTCACAGGTAAGTTTGTATTTATTTTAACTAGGTAGACTAGTTAGTAAATAGTTATTAACTATTTACTTACTACCTAGTTAAAATAAATACAAAATTACTTCTGAAATAAAACCTAAGCTACCTTACACTAAAACCTAAAATTACAAAAAATAAAAAAAACCTACTATTACAAAAAAACCTGAACGAAATTATCCAAAAAAATAAAAATGATTCCTATTCTAATACCCTTTTAAAAAAAAACTCAAAATAAAAAAGCCTAATCTAAAATAAACTACCAAGGGCCCTTTAAAGGGACTTTTGAGGGGCCCTTAAAAGGGCTGTTTGTAGGGCATTGCCCTAAATTAAACAGCTCTTTTGCTACAAAAAAGCACCCCCTAACAGTATACAAACCACCACCCCCCTTTAAAAAAAAAAACACCCCAAAATAAAAAAGCCTAAGCTAAAATAAACTACCAAGGGCCCTCAAAGGGGCCTTTTGTTACAAAAAACACAACACCCCCTAAAAAATTACACGAAATAACAAATTATCAAAAATAATAAAAATGATTCCTATTCTAATACTCATTTTAAAAAAAACACCCCAAAATAAAAAA